>NW_024340849.1:5259293-5334558 GCF_902729225.1 Pteropus medius | reverse complement strand
AGAATTTTAAAAAACAGCTAAAGAATGAGAAAATAAATTATAGAACCATCAAACCGTGAGAAATCTGTGTGTGTCAAGTAAAGTTCCGTTTTCATTTAAAAACAGTACTTCGATATTCAAGAGGAAATGGGCAGAAACATGTTAATTACTAATTTGAAATTAATTAGCACTGTTCGTATTCGATGAAGTAGATTTTACAAATAAACAAATATAGAGAGAAGGAAATAGAGTGACTTTTGTGTGTGTGTCTGTAGAGAGAAAAACTGTATTTTTGCACCTTTTCGAATAACTATAAGTCATATACAGAAATTGCTATTTATTAGATAAAAACGAAAAATAAACTTTAATATATGGAAACTACTCAGGCAGAGTAGTTTCTGACCATAGAACTGCCAGGCAGAAAACACGAGACTCCTGGATCAGAGACAAAAGGCTTTATTACTCGTGGCACATCAGGCAGCACGAGTCCTGTGCTCCCAGCAGGCCTCCTGTTCTCCAGGTCCCACGGGCCATGCAGAGCAGCCCAGATGGATGTCGCTTGTGTCACAGCCGAGGAATCTGGGTTTAGGAATGCCTAATCTTATAAAGCGACTACTGGCAAACCTGCCCAACCATCACCCTGGTCAAGAATCAAATCCGCCCTGTGCCTTGACCCTCTCCCTCCCAAGGCTGTTTGCTCTGCACACGTACAGAAAATGACGGTAAAGAGCTGTCATGAGACATGCAGAGCCATGAGGGACCCAGGAAGAATCGTGTCCTAACAATTACCCTTTCTACTAAACATTTTCAAAAGTGTCTTCTGAAGTTTGAGGGAGGAGAGCGAAGAGGGTAGCAGCAGGAAACGGTACGGGGCTCTCTTTGATCTCATACACTAATCTCAGACATTGACATATGAAAAATAAATTTGTGTATTTATATATTGTCTAAATGGGAGTGAGCAGAAGCAGCCAAGTCTTGTTTATGTCTTTACGAGAGTCTTCTAAATATAAGAATCTTTGCTTTTGGGGGTTTTTTTTTTTTTTCTCATCCACTGGAGGACAAGTAACTCTTATCTGTATAATGTTCAAATAAAGGCATTAACTGAATCTCCATAAGGCACGCTTTGGACTGAAATCATATCCTTAGGCTGCAGGCTTTGTGACGTGTGTAGTTGCATCTCTCAAATAAAATATGAATGTTTTGACTACTACCCATACTTGGTGAGCGTGACCTCTACTCCTTCTAGAGGCTAAATAAGCAGCTTCTGATGTATTGCTCTGTATCTCAGTGAGTGATCGCTGTTTCAAAAAAAAAAAAAATGAAACCAAGAGAAAGTTAGTGCCAAAATAGCAAAATATTATGGCAACTGTGTCAAGAACCGAATTAACTGCTCCCCAGTCTAGTTGATTTCCACGTCTACATGGAAGCATCCTTTGGGAACCCTGAGCCTATGCGGACGGAGCAGCAGAGAACTGTAGCCTTTCAGAACGAGTCCGTGGTCACTACTGAGGGTGCTTGGGCAGGACACGCTGCACGGCTCTCGTGGTTTCTGAGGGAATCCCTCACTAACCCAGGCAACGAAAGGAGTCATCAGAGCAGATCCTCGCAGAGAACGGATGAAAGAACTTCGAAGACACGGATCCATCTTGCTCGATTTCTTAAAATGTAGTAAATGCTTAGAAATGATGTCGCAATGCCATTTTCTCTTTTATATATGGAAACATAGGTATTTATTTGCAATATAGTTATATATCACCCTCTATGTTTTTGATAGACACACACTTATGATCCTAATAACCCCCACGGTCAACTTGATGCATTTCTCTTTTAAATCAGAAATTCCTATATTATTTTAAACTATATTTTTATGTTAGTGCCTTTAATGGAGGCATTATTATAATGTGAAAAGTTAAGGATGATTTTTATGTGTCATTTTGTTGAACGTTCTTACCAGGAGAACCTTTGTAAAAAGTTTAAAACTAACAAAATTCACTTGAAATGTTGCCTTCGTCATTGTGCATATCACAAAGGCCAGTTTATAATACATTGTTTAACTTAATGGCAAAGTTAAAAGTCGCTGGGTAAATCGGATGGATTCTTCAACATCTGATAGGTCACCAGGGGCACGAAATGTTTGTGTTAGTTTGCTGCGATAACAAGATGCCACAGATCGAGTGGCTTAAACAACAGACACTTATTTTTCTCCAGGTCTAGAGGCTGAGAAGTCCAAGATGAAAGTGCCAGCAGGGTTGGTGTATCTTGAGGCCTCTCTCCTCGGCTTGCGGATGGCCACCTTCTCACTGTGTCTTCACATGGCCTTTTCTCTGCACACCCATCCCTGGTGTCTATAAGGACACCAGTCCTGTAGGATTAAGGCCCTACCCAACGACCTCATTTAGCTGTAATTAACCTCTTTAAAAGCCCTACCTTTAAATACAGTCACATTGCAGGTTAGGGCTTCAGCATATGAATTTGGATGTGACACGATTCAGTCCATAAACGTACTTAATCACAGTTTGAATGGTGAATGGATTCTGTGATGTCTAGAAGACCTAAACGTCCAAGATATGAGGACCAGATCCTGCACCTTTGGCAAAGGGCCTGAGAATACCCACAGTCGAGTTTTCAAATACTAATTTTCCACAATTAAAGATTGAACTAGAATAAAGAGGAACTCTGAATGAATGAAGACATAGAATATTGTAAAATGTCTCCTAGAACTTAAAAACAAGGATGAGTGAGACATAGAGAAATCATGTGAAAAAAGCAATAGGAAATGACTCAGATAAAGATTTTATGGAAAAAATTATCCTCAGTGGCTTCCAGTTATTTGTTTCTAGCAAACGAAATGTGTTTACTGTGTTCCCATGATGCTTAAGACTGACCATTTATTAGGGAAGAAACATGTTTCTCAGAATAAAAAAAAAAAAGAAGGAAAAGCACTTTCATCAAATTTAGAGAAGGTGAATTTACCACTGATGTTCTACTGTATGCTAAGTAATAAGCAAATTATAATATATTAGAAAAAAGAATATGGAGTCGATAGAATTGTGATTAACATGAGATTCATTTTATGGATTAGTTGGTGTTATTAATGGACATTGCTGACACTAATTAAATGTTTACGTGTTTAAGTTCACACCTCAATGAGAAATTGGCTTTAAAGGTGAAAGAAAGCCTTTTTGTCCCAGTGACGATTTCATAAAATGAGCCTTGTTCCTACCTCCTAGCGTAGCGGCTGATGGCTTTAGAGTGTATGAGGATATCTACCCCACATCTAACAGATGTGGGGTAAAACTAAAAATATACACGATTAACAAACATCGCAAAGATTCTGAAAAGCACTGCCCACTGCAACCCAGAAACCTGGCTTCTCCCTCACACTCCCTAGCTTCCAGTCAGAGATGGTGTGGTTAGAACATCTGCTTTCATCATAAGGAGAAACACTTTGAAATATAACCAACTTTGAAAAAATATAAAAATTGGCTATTTGGAGCCATCTTTAAAAAAAAAAAAACGTACCTTCAACAGGGTCAGACTTTAAAATACACTGAGTAGGGCACTTTTGTAGCAAGACGTAACAGGTCCGGAAATGCCTCACTGCTAAAAATGTAAAATCGAATACCTTCAAGCGCTGTGGCTTTGCTTTCTGTTAAAATGTAAGTGCTCCTTAGTTTTACAAGGCGTTAATGGCCTGTCGTATCCTCTCAGGTGCTTTCCTGACAGCATCTCCTGTGACAGGAGGTAACCCCCGATGCAGAGAAGAAGGAAGTACTGGGGGGCAGGGAAACCTGTGGGAAAGTGCAGGCCACAGCCAGCAAAAGGCCTCTACAGCTACACTTGACCTACATGATCGGCACAGCTCCTAGGTTGTGTCGAGAGTCAGGTACTAAGTAAGGGGGAAATGTGAGCTGCTATCAATCAGAGGATTGCCCATTGTGACGAAGTGACATCTGCTCAAGGTGCGTCAGAAAAATGTGTAGTAAGACCAAATCAAACCATTTCTGGGTGTGTTTAAAACACCTGGTGTGACTCAATAAAAATACGTTCCTTTCTTAAAAACGCAAGGTGAAGTATTGTTCTCTTTGAACTAAGCACATGCCTGAGCACCTGCTGTGACCTTAATTTTGTTTGAAATAAGAAAATGTGCCACACTTTTACCACAGAGCTTCTCAGGGAAGATGCTTTTTTTCATATGTACAAGATCCTATCACAGGAGCAAGGTAAAAGGTTTATTCAAGAAAAGAGCCACCAAGTGAGGATAGGAAGAGGTGGCAGGCAAAATTGTGAGACACGGAAATGGGTAAAAAAGAAATGATATGCTCGGCAGCATTCTGGGCTAGCAGTTTCAGAAGGGCCTTAAACGTCCAGTTTTTGAGCTGTTTTACCATTCCATAAATTGTAGAAAGCTGATGGTAATGTAGGGAATCCTCTGTCATGGAAGTACAAGTGAGCTTGCCCGGTGGAAGACGGTTGATTATCGCTGTGGCTATTGATCGGCATTCCCGATCGGCCCCATGTCCTTCGAAATCAACTCAGAGTCAGTCGTACCAGCTTTTTCTTTCCTTCTTAATTAACGAGTGCGATTCGATTGTTTGCCAGTGTTCATTTCGTAGTCATGATTTTACTTTTTTCAAAAAGTCATCCTTCAACAGCCGATCAGGCCAGGATCTGTAACAGATACTATGATGTGCCACCTACGTTGCATCCTCAACTTTTAAAAGAGCAAAGTTCAGTTTAATATTTTTAAACACAGCCTAAGGCCTGTTTTCTTTTCCTTTTAGCTGCAGACGAGCTTGACTGAGCCCATGACGTTATCCAAATCTGTATCTCTTCCTCGTAGCGCGTACTGGCATCATATCACTCGACAGAACAGTGTTGGCGAGATCTACAGTTTGCAAGGCAAGTAAACTTGAAACACTCAGCAGCACCGCTGTTCGCTCCCTCTAGGTGGACCAAGAGCCATGCAATTTTTTTTATACTTGCATTGCTTGCTTTTCCTCCATTTCCATTTATCAGCTGTCACTGGCCACGGTGGGAGTTCTGTGATTGACAGTGATTTTGCTAAAGCTGTTATTTCATAGACTTATAAAAATTATTCCAAAAACCACCGAGGGCTGAGGACCCGATTTGGCATAGGAGCTTGACTAAAACATTATGCAAAACATATTATCAGAAGCTAAAAGTACATGATACCAGGGTCTGTTTCATGCTGTTTTTCCAATGTATTCCTTTCTAAGCATCTTTTTTTCATAATAGGATTGAATATAAGTTTGGGAGGATGACTTCAGGCTCTGTAATAAAATGCTGCATAAACCTACTCACAGAATTTTTAAGGTTCAGCCAAAGCCTTGACATACAAGTCATTTGGGAGGGTAGAAAGAGACAAGTGGAAACACTTTGCTTCTGTATTTTTCTAATGGTAAATGGTTAGCTGGCATGGGAACGGCTTCCCAGATTAATCAAATTAATAGATAGCAGGTATTTAATCAACAACAGGAACCTTGGCTTCACTGTTCTCTTCCTGTTCCTCCCCTTTGTCCTACAATGAATGATCCTCTCCTTCAGAAAAAAATATTTAGCTACAGACAGTTGACTAACAGCTGACCAAGACTGGAGGAAGCAGAAACTAAGAAAAATAAGGTTAAAAAAACACAGTCGAAAACATTCATGCGACAAGCTTTTGTTGAGCACAATAGACTGGAACATAATCATCACTCAATAAATGTCTGGGGAAGGGGTGGCCATTACGACCTTCAGCAGAGTTAGGCATTCAGAGTCTGTTTTTTCCTTTTATACTTTAGCTTTTGCTCATATTAACAACACAAAGTGTTTTGACCAAAAAAAAAAAAAAAATTTCTGTTGCAAGCAAACTGGGATAATGTAGTTTTAAAGCAATATTTGCTTGCCATGGTTTCAAACCTACACTAATGGGATGCGATCAATGGGAATTAATGATTAAAGATACATTTCGTGGAGTTACGTTGGCGTCATGGTGGAGCGATAAGACCCCTTTGTGTTTCCCCTTAAAATTACATCAGGCAGGACAGCTATAACCCAACAAAGGTTCCTCTGCTCAGCACATAAACATGTCGGAGAAATCCACACATCAGTGCATCTTAAGATGGGTGTATAGGAACGCTTAGGGAAGCAGAATGCGGAGAAGGACAGGGATGGGGTCTGCACCCACAGTTTGGCTCCTGACTTGGCCCCAGCTAGCATGTAGCGATGGAGGAGCTGGGGTGCAGCCCCACACTGTGACCCAGCAGAAAATAAGAGGGGCCTAGGCAGTGTCGGTGCCTGCCGCATCCTCCCGCCATGGCAACGGCGCCCTCAGACCCAAGTGACGTGGACACAGCAGGATCACCCACCATCCGGGTCACCTGGTCATCAACCTCTACCATCGCGATGACACCCCCCACCACTGCAACCGGGGAGACACAAGTAGCAAAGATCAGAGAAATGGAAAATTTGCACGATATCACCATCTACTGGAAAACAAAAGAAAGACCTCTAATTATCAACCTGCTGAATGGTTAAGATCAAAATGGTATTTATACAACAAAGGTTTGCTACCTCGACTGTGCGGGCAGAGGAATAATCAATCCATCAGGTGCCGCGAATAACCAAGGTAACATGGTAGCACGGAAAAGAAAACGACGTCTCCAGAAACCAAACTCAAAGTCACAGAAGACTCTGATTTAAATGACAGGGAATTCAAAGATTGCAGTCATGAGGAAACTCGAAGAGATAACCGGAAAACTCAGAAAGGCAGTTCAATGAGCTCAGGGAAAAAATTAATGAACAAAAGGACTGCTTTACCAAAGCGATTGAAACCATAAAAAACAACCAAACAGCTATTCGGAGACTAAAGAACTCAATAAGTAGGATGAAGAATGAATTAGAAAACACTGGAAATAAGCAAACCAGATGGAACAGAGAATTAGCGAGCTGGACGATAGAAATCTAGAAAAGATTCAGGTGGAAAAAGAAAGAGAACTAAGCATTTTTTAAAAATGGCAAGAACCGTCTGACTCCATTCAAGGTACATTCTGCAAGGAAAATCAGAACAATTTTAGTCACATATTAAAGGTAATTGCATTTAATATTTTAAATGAACCCTCTATGCCAACATGACTACCTGTATTTAGCACGTATTTATAACCTTTCATATTATTTCTTTATATAAGAAAATATTTCATCGTGTTTTTAAAAATTCAGCTGGGTAAATTTGAAGATCTGATTGGCTTTATTCAACGATTCATACGTTGGGCAGCATCTCATCCAGCGAATAAAAAGCATCTCCAAAGGGCTGCATAAAAGAGAAAACTTTAAAGACAGAAAAGGGGGCGGGATGCGGAAGTCAGTAACATCAGAAAGGATTATTGCAGGCGAGGCCACTTCTCTCTGGGACACTGACAGGTCTGTTAGGCTGTTGCCTGCTGACCAGGATGTTCCAGGCTGGTTAAGATTACAGCCAGAGGGAGGTTGAAACCGCAGTCAGGCTAGGTGTTAAATCTCAGTTTGGCGATGTGAGCTTATTTTGTAACTACCAATTTGGGTTTCTTAATCGCTTTACCTTTTTTCTCCAGCCCCGCAACCCCCTTCCCATCTGGCAACTATCAGTTTGTTCTGTGTCTATGAGTCTGTTTCGGTTTTCGTTTGTGTGCTTGCTTATTTTCTTCTTTAGATTCCACAGATAAGTGAGATCCTATGGCATTTGTCTTTCTCTGTCTGACTTATCTCGCTTAGCATAATACTCTCTAAGTCCACTCATGTTGTCTAGAATGGTAAGATTTAATTTTTAATGGCTGAGTAATATTCCATTGTACATATGTGCTACATCTTCTTTACCTATTGATAAAGACGACAAGAAGACACTTAGGTTGCTTCCAGATCTTGACTCTTGTAAACAGGGCTGCAGTGAACATAGGGGTGTGTAAATCTTTTCAGATTAGTGTTTTGGATTTCTTTGGCTAAATACCCAGAAGTGGAATTGCTGGGTCATAAGGTAGTTCCGTTTTCAATTGTTTTGAGGAACCGCTGAACTGTTTTCCATGGTGGCCGCACCAATTTGCAGTCCTACCTCCACGTGCGTTCTCCAGATTCTCACCGGCACTTGTTGTCTGTGGATTTATTGATGATGTCCATTCTGACAGGTGTGAGGTGACACCTCGTGATGGTTTCGATTTGCATTTCCCTGATGATTGGTGATGTTGAGTATCTTTTCGCGTCCGTTGGTCATGTGTATGTCCTCTTTGGAGAAATGCCTATTTGAGTCCTCTGCCCATTTTGTAATCGGATTGTTTGTCTTTTTGGTGTTGAGTTGTGAGTTCAGAGTCTTTGACCATAGTTTTAATTGGGATGTAATCTGCTCTGACTATGCCCTAATGGCATCAGGACGGAATAAAACCACTGAAACAACAAAGAAATAAAAATAGAAACATTGGACCTCAGACCCCTTCGTGCACATCTACACTTTTTTCCACCAAACTGCATTTAAGCGTGTGGTTATTTTGTGTCTCATTCCTCAGTTGAAGTAGCATCACCTCTTCTTTACGAAGAGGAGAATATACCTGGGCAACTATCACGATTGATCTTCCAAAGTCAATGGAAAAATTTGGTGGTGTCGGGAGCAATAGCATCAAGTTAACCACAGAGAGCCTTGAGGAATAAGAATATACCTTTAGAATTTTTTCATCATATTTTTCATGTTCTAACCCTGAAACTGAGATCAGTCTGAATTAAATTCAGCAGGCTTCCATTCAGAAGATAAAGGGGGGAAACGTTTTACATATTTAAGGCTTAGTAGATTGGGATTCATTAATAAGCAGCACGTGTACTAGAACTGGGGAAGAAAAGGAACGTTCATGACATGAGAACAGATCCAGTCTACGTTAAAACTTACCTATCACTTTGATTGCCTGTCGCCCTCAAAACCACACTTTATTCAGTTTTATGATATCCATTCTATAGCTATAGAAGCCATTTACACTGTAAAAGATTGACATATCAATACTGCGTTTACTTTAATGTTTGGAAAAGGAGGTTGATACAATCTGCTAAGTCTCTGCACGTTACTCCCAGAACGATGCTCTAAAACTAGACGTCGTCATGGTTTCCCCGATGTGCTCTGGCTCTCTGGAGTCAAAAGACAGAAGCAGAGAATAATTACTAACTGTGACAAGTGCACGTTAGCTAAGTGCCAGGCAGCTACTGTGCAAAACCTCCACCCCTGAAAGGCTTGGGATGGGTTGAGTTGTGTCTCCTCTTCTTGCAGAAATGGTGAACAAGGATTCTTTTCTTTTCTTGATTTTTGCCAGATAATAAAGGTGATTGATTTGCATTCAAAAGTAACTTTCTGTTTATATTTCTCTAACTTCTGCATTGACCAAAAAAAAAAAAAAAACACAAAACATTTGTGTCACAACGCATTCTGAAGGTATTATCTCCAGACCGAGGGAAATCTAAACCGTTAAAGGAAAGGGAACGTGATTTCCATCTCTTGGCTCAAAAGGGGAGCTTAAAATATACCATTTTTTTAATAATGACAAAATTGTGATTTTAGTTCTAAGGCTTTCAGCAGAAAATGTGTTGGCGGTATAAGGAGCACTCAAAAACACAAAGAAAGGGAGGGAGAAGGAGGAAAGGAAAAAGAAAAAAAAAACCCCAAGGAGGTCAGTGTTTCTCTTCTTTTAAGGCTCTCAACTGACTTATAATCACCATTCTACGTATTTATATGACAGGCTGTATCGCTGGGTCTTTAAACCAGGATGTGAAAATGACAAAGGCATTTACTGAAAATGACCAACTAGTAAAAACCATTGCTGGGACCAGGCTCACGGCAGGCTCTCCCTGAGTTGTTGTCGAATGCAAAAATGAAGTAGGAAATGCATTCTAAAGGATCTATGGAGGGGATGGCGTCACGACCTCACCTCCTCTCTGAAGAAGATTCTCAACCAGCGTGGCGAAAGGAATAGTGTCCAGTCCCACGTGCAGCCTGTCCTGGGCACCCCAGCTTCTCCTCGTGGATGCTCGGGTCCTCGTTGGCATGTCTGCTTCTTCCTTCAGGACCGGTGACTCGGCACAGATGCCCGCCAGTGCTGGTCTTTATTTGGTAAGCACAGGAAGCCCTGGGAGAGGCTTTAGGTCTGTCCATCCCACCTGGTAGCTGGGTGTCCGTCCCTCTCCACCTGTGGCTGCCCCTCTGGGGTTATTTGCTCCAAACGCTGCAGTGATGACAGGGGAACCAAGAGCTGGTCCCCAGTGAGCCGGCTTATGGGACTGTGTCCTATCTTTACTTAAGTATTCCCTGCTACATTTAATTCCTAATTTTTACACAAAATTATACGAGTTCTATGGTGACTCATTTTTGAACAGCCTGAACAACTTCACTCTCTGAATCAAGGATGATTGGGGTGCCGCTCGTCAAGGTGGTAACTTTTGGAGTTCTGCTTTCATTAACACTGATTAATATACAAACGCCAACTCCCAATCGCCTCCCTCCCTCTGCCCTCTATCTGTCTGTGATTAAGCTACAGATTAACGGTGCGGGCGCAGCCGTGGACCTGATGACACAGAAGGCGTTTGTGCTCCCCGAAAGGGCGTCTTCGGCTCCAAGTTCTCACAGAGGCAGGAAGCAAACAGGCAATTAGAATCAGAGTTGACCTTCAGAAATCAGTAAATAGAGTTCCGACATAGATTAGGGGGTAATCAAAGGATTTACTTACTCTTCGCTCGGCTAAGACCTTCTGTTCTTCTTTACTCTCAGTTGGTTTCAAGTTCACATTCTATGTAAATTGCCTCCATTGAGATCTCCTGGTTAAATTTTTATTATATGATGTTTTCCAAACTGCGAAGTTAATACAGAGCCTCCTGTAGCAAGTAAAGAACAGTTGCGCCGGTTGTAAAAAGGAGCCCGTATCTGGTTGAGCTACCACCTTCCCCATGTTCCATCTGCCCATGGCCGGGTGACTTGGTCACACCCGAGCATGGCGCACAGTCTTCACAGGGCCCAAGCCTGCCGGTGGCGATCCGGCAACAGCCTTTAAAAACATGCACCAGAATAACAATTTATGTCTATCAAGGATCATTTACGAATCAAGGCTCATTTCCAGAATCAACACTTTATGTCTATCAAGGCTCATTTACGAACATGTATTGCAAGTCCTAACCTGAAGAAGAGTAAGTCAAAGGCAGGAAATGCTTCCTGCATGTCAGTTTTTAAAGAGTTGCTCCCCAAACGGACACCATAACAATGCTCAAAATATTGGCACCGTGAAACGGTCTTCACAGCCGGCCGTCCTAACCCGTACGCCCTCTTCCCTGCTCCCGGGCTGGTATGTATCACTTTAATATATCAACGTGTTTATTTACGGACGTGCTTCCTGCCGCAGAATGCGAGGGAACAGCTTTGAATGAGCTTTTTATCCCCTTAGCTCAGCCCTGTTGTTGTGAAGAGGCCTATCTGTAGAGGTTAAAAATCTTGAGTTTTGGAGATTAACCTACCCGAATGGGCGTATTAACTTTGCCACTGCTGACTTGTGTGACTTTGGGCAATTTACTTAGCCTTGTTCTTTTTCATCTCAAAATGAGGATAACAGTACGTATCACAGTGCTTAAATGAGGTCATCCACCCACCGTCAATATATGGAAGCCAATTAAATTTCCACTAAGTTCCTTTCTCTGATCAAGAGAATGAGGCTACCCCACTCCAATTTATTCTAGTATTTAAAATATTATCATGGAGTTTTGCTGCACATAAGGAATTTGGTTTTATTCTAAGGATTTTATTTAAAAAAAAAACTAGCTTTAAGAAATGGTTTCATGCTTCTAAAGTTCTGGAAAAACTAAAGCTGATTCTCTACCTAACCCTAAATTTTTAATGAAAAAAAATATATATATATATTATATGTCAGGGAAAATGTCAGGCTTAATAAGCCTTCAGTTATTTGTTTTTTTCCCACGTGTGAGTGTAA
This sequence comes from Pteropus medius, assembly GCF_902729225.1. Lineage (NCBI taxonomy): Eukaryota > Metazoa > Chordata > Mammalia > Chiroptera > Pteropodidae > Pteropus > Pteropus medius. The sequence goes on along the minus strand of NW_024340849.1, from coordinate 5,322,601 downwards.
ACAAGGCATTACCCCTAAGCCCATGAACCCCTTCTCCCAGTCCAAGTAAACCGAGCGAGGGGAACTAGGCCCTGATTTTTAGGTCAGGAAGTTGGAAAGTTCCTGGAATGACTTTACTCAGCTCAGTACAGTGATGTGCAGCTACCCACCCACCCCACTCACCCACCACCCACCTTCGCATTCAAGATAGGTTCTTGCTAGTTCGCTTCCCTGGCAGCTAAGCACCAGCCTCTCTCCTCTGTAGACGAGCTTTGCTTGAGCTCGTTATTACTAAATTTATTCTCTCATGGGATGCGTTCTACCAGCAGGACCGAAGCTGACAGACCAGATTTCGATGAGCTCAGCACTTACAAGTCAATCATTTAATCCTTGTTTACCAGATACGTAAAAGGAGTTTCGAAAAGGTAAAAGACTCAGTTTCCAGATGTTACGTTGGACTAGTATCATCTCCCAAAAGTCTTATTAAAATAAACTGCTTCATGCTCTTCAATTCAATCCTAAAATTGAAATTTCAATTTCAGGTTTGAATAAGACCTGAAACTGATTCTCTATACTTGATTTTTTTTTTCTGTGAAACTTTCCCCACCCAATTTTGTAAATATAATAGGTAACATATTAAGTTCTGTATAAATCTAATATTTGTAGGAAAAAAATATGTACCCTCCATTTTATTCAGTAGGGAATAAGCATAGTATATAATAGTTCAGAGAAGGGTTAATACAACCACAACAGAAGCTTGGCTGTCTTTGTCATGTATATATGTGTATAGGACTCCTGCATATGCATGCATTTTATACCCTTGCGGCCGACACACACACACACACACACACACACACACACACAGAGAACCATTTGGCTCATTGCTATCTCACCCTATTAGACTACGTTTCACAAATTATAAACGACATAGAAGAATCTTCAGGGAAAAAAATGTCCAATTATATTTTCTCCCTGATCTCTGTTTCTTGTTTCTCCTGTTCTGCATTTTTTAACCTCACCTCTATCCCTCAGAAGATCAACTAAATATACCTTGTCCTCAGAAAATCCCATTCTGTGGAATGAATTTGGGGTGTTGCCTCTCTGGTGTACATTGGAGACTAGCCATTGTCTGGAGCCCCTGGATGTTCCTTTTAGAATTCTGCACATGCTCAGAAAAGATGTTGGCTTAGAAACACCCACCTAGTCTTGGTCTCCCAGCTAGATTGCCACCAGGAAAGGAAGGTTATGTAAGTGCCCAGGGGAGCAGAGTTTAACAAAAGGTGTAATAAAACGTTCACAAACTCTACCCTTCTGCCCACGTTCATGCTCTCTGAATCGCAATCAAGATTAACAAGAATTGTTCCTCTGAAGAGCAGGCAACAGCTCTTCTCAAATGTGCTTCAATGATACAACCCAGACGGAAGCCATCTCAGTAATTTGTGGAAAATCCACAGTATTCAATGTCAAGTTCTACATGGCTTGGGCGCTGCTTTTAACAATTTCATGTAACAGCTTTATTCCTTTTTTCGAAACAATTTAGAGCACATCGTGTATGTATATCAGTTGTTTTAGCTCCTGAGAGTTGCTATTATCGTTTTTACCTTTCAAGCTTTTTAAGTTTTACAGCAAGTTTCAACGCGTGTCCCTCAGTTCCAATTTCTTTAGAATTATTTTGGAGATTTCGAAATCACTTTGCAGTAGCAAATCCCTTTTATGTCTTACACTTTCCTTCTTTTTGAATATTTTATTCTCTTTTCTTTAGGCATTAATGCCGATATGCAGAGCTGCCCTGCTGTTAGTTCATGTGGCTTCCATCACAGTGTAGATGTCTTCTTAATTAAGCTTCATTTCCCTTAAAGAAACAATTTTTGTGTCTTCCGTTGAAAAATGATTTGATTTTAACTTAAGATAGTATTATTATTTCTGAAAAGAAAACACAACGCCAAAATTCCAAGGAATAAATACTTGGAATTTAACTGAAATTAATCAAAAATTTTAATTGCAAAACAAATATACCTTCATTGGAAAATATGTGAATAAATAAGTAAAAATCACCACTGATTCAACCATATATTATTAACCTTTTAGAATATAAGTATAGCAATATAGGTAAAAATAGCAATTGAGATAAAATTCATATGTATATAAAATAAATACATATATTAAGAAAATTAAGATCACACCTCACGTGAAGTAGTTTGCTGTGTTTTTAAGTTGTATATTATATTGAGAACAAAGTCGAATTATGTGACATTTAGAGGCCGCATGATATTCCATCGCAAAACCCTAATTTATGTAACCATTGCTCTCTCGTTCAGCGTGAACTTCATCCCCTGCTTCTTACTGTTGTAAACAGTGCTCCAGTTGTTAACCTGGCCTTTTAAAGTGAGAAGCAACAAGCATTTACCGAAATCAATAAGGATAGCCATTCAGGTCGCTCTGATTCATGCAGAAGCCCAAACAGGGCTCCAATTAGGAGACGAAGGTGACGGGTATTTGTGAGAAGGGAAGGAGAATGATTATGTAGATAGAAGGAAGGCATTTCTACTGGTGCTGATAACATAACACAGTGACATTAATTCTAAAGAGTGTTTTTATAATTTCAGTCCAGTAGTCATAACCGCTGTCTCGTTATCTTGGCAAACAGTTCCGTAAGAAGCGAGGTCGCTAAGGCACATGGAGAGGTTATTTTGCTGTTTTAACATTCCGAAGATTTGAGACGTAGACATGCAGGGCAGCTCCTCTGACGTGGCAGCTCGGGCTCCATTTCAAAGAGGCTGTTTGTATTATTGTCTCCACAGTCAATACATCATACCGATAATGTTATAGTCTCTTTGAAATCGTGTTAATATCAGTATGTTAGTTCTCCTGTTATTTGTGTCTGTTGACTCTGAGTCTTGAAGAAACTTTCCATTGGGTATATTTTAACATTTGATTATGAGCTCATCTTCAGTAAAAATTGTGTTTCTGTGAGAATCTATTTGCCCCAGGAATAAAAATATTTCTCTAGAGTGGTTTCACTTTATTAGGTGAGACCAACTGAAACTACCACTATCGTAGGTAATTAACCATTAAATAGCAGCAATTTCATATGGCTCAACCTAAAAAAGAATAAATCAAAAACTAGAAAATCATAATGAGTTTTTGTAAAAGATACATTTGATAAAATTGTTAGATGATATGAAAAAACTTTCTAAGGAAAATTGAACACCATAAAATAAGCTTGAGCGTAACCAAAAATTAAGTAAAACATATTACTTTTAAATATTCATAGAACATTAATAAAAATTGATAATATATGAGGTTGCAAACATGTCACAACATGTATGAAATAATCAAAAGTCTATGTATCGTGTGCTCATATTTTCTGGTCATAATGCAATAAAAATAGAAATCGATGATTAAACGCCAAAAGAGCCTATACTTTTTTAACTTAAATACACATTCCTCTGATCATGAATCAAAAAAAAAAAAACATAATAATAGAACTTAGAAAATAGTGGAGCTATAAGATAATGAAAACATTACATCAAAACTTGGGATATGTAGCTAAGTTGGTAGAGGAAATTTTATAGCCTTAAATACCCATATTTAGAAGAGCATTGAAATGGAAAATTAATAAGCTAAATATTCAACTATTTAGGTTAGAAGAGGATAATACAAAATAGAAAAAAATCACCAATCTCACTTGTAAACATCTATACAAAAATACATCCCAGAAATATAAGAATAGTTTTACAATAAAATATCAACAAATGACTTCACATTAAGAAATTAAAGCTTAAGTCCATGTGGTATTCTTAACAGGTATAGAAAAATATTTGATAAAATTTAGTACTTATTCATAAAAAAAAGAAAAGCTTATACATTCTAGGGCTAGCAGGTAATGTCTTCACCAAAAAAAAAAAAAAAAAAAGCATTTACCAAAAATCTAAAAGTACCATTTTCTGAATTTTAAGAATAAGTCAGGAATGCCCTCTATCACAATTAGAACGGAAATACACATTTAAAAAAAAAAACGCACAGGAATATTGGATAGGAAGAAATAAATTATCTGAAGAAAATAGCTTTTGGCCAGACAAAATCCAGGCTGTACCACACATCATGGCTACTCCACAGAAAGAGAACTTAGAAATTTTTACTGAAGGAATAAAGGTGAAGAGATAAACCAACACAAATGGACAAACACAACATAGATAAGCACGATATGCAGGAATTTTCAAGGCATTATTCTAAGGGGAAGTAGCCAAACACAAAGACTACATGTTACATGATTTCATTTATATGAAATTTTAGAAAAGACAAAACTATGGTTACAGTGTTTGCCAGCTACCAATGTTGGGGGAAGGAGAAGGGTCCATCCACAAAGGGATGTGAGGATATATTCAGAACGAAGTGAAAAGGTGCACTGTTTGATGAACAGTTCGGAAGAGTCATAAGAGATCCAAGAATAGATAAGACAATAGAAAGGATATAAAGTGAGCTAAAGTGCTCAGCAAAGGAAATTGAAAATAACGATAAATCCTTCACACAAATAAAACTATTTTATAAGCTCTTAGAAGTTTAGTAATTGTAGCTAAAAGAGCCTGTAACAACTTCAGGAAATAATAGGTAGAAATAAAGAAAGAAATGGATTCAGTCAAAGAGAAAAAAATAATAGTATATATATACGGCATATATATTTGCCACATGTATTTATATATTTACTATATATTTGCCATACATATATATGCCAGATACAGAAATCGAACAGGCAGGTTTTCCTGAAATAGAAAGTAAAGACAAGATACATGTAAAGATCTTGGCTGAAATAAAGGAAGACCTCTGAGAAGCAGATGCCAAAATAGGTTGAGATGTACAACAGCTCACTAGTCAATATCACCGGATATTTGAGGAAAGCGTGAAACAAAAATCAGAAGCCATAGCAAAACAGCTTCAGAAAAGGAACCTGGAAGAAACAGAGACCTTGCAGAAAGCAGAATGAAACCATGCAAACAAGCAACCTTACAAACGAGGCAATAAACTCCATGTCGGAAGTTTGAGAAAAACAGACATGATATCACATAGCTGACAAATAAAATTGGATTGGTGACCCAACTGTAAACGCTAAATAATGCTTTCAAGATGTAAATAAGCTCTCTGAGAGGATGAACGGTGGGGAAGGGTGTCATATTCTGTATTAGGAAAAAAATCTTGAATGTCTGAAAATGAAAAATCAACAAATACCAGCTTTTTAAAAAAGTTTGTTTAGCGTTATGGAAGCAGGTATCGGACAATATAGCCTAAAGATTTAAGACCATTTCCCTCTGGAGATACAGCCTCCTTCATTATTTTGTTTTCCTTGTCTGTTCCTTTCTTTGTTTAAAATTTGCAACTTCAATCACGCCCCCTAGTGAGCGTAACTGGGAAGAGCAGAGTGGATATTTTTAAATGGTTTACAAAAATCGTGTATCGGTTGTAATTTAAAAAACAATTTTAAAATACAAAATTCAAAAGAAAGAAAGCATGAGGTGCTCACCACTTTGAAAATAATCTCTAGACTTTTTGTCAGTGATATTATGGTGCTTTATACTCTGGCCTCACCTATCATTCCAGCATTTTCTCCCTCAATAAATCTCATGCCTGGGACTTAACTATCCCAAATGGGAATGTACTTTCCCATTTTTACCTATTTTTATGCTATTGCTTCCACTTGATGCCTTTTCCCCATCTCTACTTGTGATTTCACTACGAGTACTTCAAGGTCCAGAGAAAAGGGGATTACTGTTATCTTTCTCTATGCAAGACCCTACCTGCTCACTAGATCATCAGAGTAGAAAATGTCTTCACCTTCCCCAGGGCCTGCCTGGCCTAGCACCTTGTAAAAGTTGTAGCACTGATTATACAAAAAAAAAAGTATCTGGCAAGAAACTTCGGTGTTGTTATGTTGACATTTATTAGATTCTTGGAATTATGTTGCTTGTGTAGAAAGCGTGCCATGGATAGAAGATGCGTCTCAAGTTATTTGTCTCTGATTCATAAGATAAAAATAGAAAATGTTATCAGTGCTTAAAAGTGAAAGTTGAATTAGCAATAGCAGTAGGACAGGTTAGTTCTCTCCCCTTTCTCTCTCAGTCTCTCTGCGTGTGCTGTGTGTGTGTTTAGTCTATCTCTGTACCTTCGTTCATTTGACTTCATTTTTAGGAGGCTCTTTGTTTTCTTCTTGATAAATGATAGCATCCTATTTACTGTGCTGTTGCTGGGAAAAGAAAATACCTTATTTTAATCTGAATTGTATAAATGACTGTATGATTATGTAATGATAGGACATGAATATGTGGACCCACCTTCACATTTGAAGAAAATAAAATATGTATAATATATATAATAATTTCAGAATATATGCAATTCCGAAATTATAATTAGGAATTAAGATTATGTTTCAGTAACATAAATTAAATTTCGGCAGAAACAATCTCTCTTTACATATAGCATACAAGGTTAATATCTGCTGCTATGTATGAAAGTTTACTTATTATACAGTTGAATCCATGATTGGGAAAATTATAAATTAGGGCTGAGATTTTAATGGAAAACCATATAATCATATTTTAGATTTTTGAAAGCATATAGGATGGAAAAAGTTTTTTTTAATTTATGGGCTGTCTACTGTAGAGCCACATGTGGTAGCTAAGAGACTTCTTAATTTAGCCTAGGCAAGTCTCCATTGGTTTCCTTGTTCACTGAGTGACAGATGGTGATTAGCTGGAAATATTATAGTATACACTATGTTTTAGAAATACCTGCAAACAGTTCCAGCTACCAAGAGAAAATACTTTCAAAATAGCTTTCAAATTGCAACTGATCGTCTGCTTGTCCTCCTCAAAACATTCAGAGGAGAAAGTCAGAAGATCGTTTTTCTTGACTTAAATTATTTGTCCTCTTAAATGAGAGAATTTTTCTTTACTGCTATAAAAATAAGTTTTCCCCAAAGGAAGAGTGAAGCACACAGAGCTTTTAGTTGGTAAGCTTGACTGTTTGATGTTTTCTCCTGTCACATTTCCTAGACTTCTTGAAGAAAATACACCCTTGGTTATGTAAGCCATCACCTACCATCTGTTCACAGGATATATTTACATGCAAAATTATCCATGGCTTGAAATAATCTAGTTCTAGTTTAATCATCAGTGTTAATCATAGATATGTTGTATGCGATTAGAAATGAATGTTAGTGATGTTATGATTTATCACTGAAACAAATGATTATGTAGAGAAGGTAAAAATAGAATAGGTAAAATTCATGAGATATACTCCATTACCACTGTAACTAAGTAGATATTTTTATACCATATAAATAAATGTCTCAGTTACAGATGGAGAAGATAGGAATCACGTGGGATTATATAATTAATGGTATTCTAACTGAATTTTGTAGGTAAATGGGCTCGAAACTATTATGTAACTTAATTTATATGAATAAAATAGTTTGGAAGATATATTTCTAAAACTGTGAAGTTTCCTCTGTCAATAGAAAACTTATCAAAGTAAAAATGACCTTTTCATCTAGATGATAACCTTGACATGGTATTTACCTTTGAAAGAAAATTTTGTTATATTAAACAACTAAAAGTACATGTTTTCTAAACAAAAGAAACGAGATTTTTTAAAGGAAAAAAAAAGAGTTCTTTCCAGAATTGAGCAGTCCATTATTCACATTTGTGATATGGGATTAGCTTAGGCCAAATAAGAAATCAGAACGACTAATATAGCTGTTTTATTATGGCCCACAGTTAATAAAGCATTTTAATTACTATGAAAAAAGTGGAACTACTATAGGAAGAATAAGTGCACTTGGGGATTATAGAAAGAGTGAACATTTTAAAGAAGTGAACTTTTTCTGTCAATGGCCAGAGAATTTTACAAATCTAGAGCTATCAGGAAATTTTATGTGTTCTAGAGATTTTCTAAAGCTTCATGCATCTCCCTGAAGAAAATGTCTTAGGAGCAAGCCATTCAAGGATGAAAGAGCCAGTAATGTTTCATTAAATCATCCTTATTTTACAAAACATATCGAAATGAGTCAGAAATGACTTAACATCTAAGCTTGCTACCTATTCCCACTGTTTTTTTCCTGAGCGTGACCTTTCTTGTTCCCCTTCCTGTGGGTCCCAGATCCTCATTCACTAGCCACCCACGTGCCACGGAGCCCGGGAATCTTGGAAGAAATGAACTGCATCCCAATTTCAGGGGTGTCCACTCTGTTGGGCTTAACTGCCTGAGATATTTTATTTGCTTGGTCAGTCATGGATTCAGGGGTAGACATGTGACCCAGATCATGAAATAAGCCTGCGTCTCAGGCTTTTGCTCAGAAGCACGTCCCCTCCCCGCGCCCCATGCTTAGCTGAGAAAGCAGCTAGCTGCGGCTGTGGCCAGACGGAGCCATCCCCCTGCAAGGACAGGCTTCCACGAAGCCGGCACTGGGGCTGTGCTGTCCAGTGCCATCTCCGCTAGCTACGCGTGCTGACTGAGCTCTCGAGTCGCGACGAGTCCAAACGGAGACGCGCTAGTCTGAATCTGATACACACACCAGATTTAGTGTGAAAAAAGGAATATCTCATTAATTTTGATGTTGATTATATACTGGACTGATAATATTTTAGTTGCATTGGGCTAAACTATGCTATCGAAATTAATTCCACCTCTTCCTTTTTTTTACGTTTTTAATGTGGCTCCTAGTGAATTTAACAATCCACGTGCGGCTCATGTGCTGATCTTTTTGACCAGCACTGCTCTGGAACAAACCAGGTGCTGATGACATTCTTAAGTAGCCAAATCAACTGACCTTGAGTTCTTCTTCGTCTCTGGGCTATCTAGAGACATTTGTCAGGTCGTTTTGTTGTTATTATTATTATTTTTTAATTAAGTATACTCTGGTTTCTCTCAAGACATTTTATTATTTTAAAAGTCATTTTGGGTTTGTATTTTTATTTACAATCAAAAGCATCCAAACCAATATAGCACGATTGTATATTTAAGCATTTGAGTTATTCATAGGTGTATTTGAAAAATACGAAGGCTTATAGTAAATTTTCCTTTAAAATTGTTAGGATTTTCAATTAATATAACTTACTATTCCAAAGAACATCAAACGTTAGTGTGATCATGTTTCTAAATTTGTGTTTAAAATATCAAATGTTCAGCAAGTGATATTAAAAACTGTTTCTACCCTTTTGTTATTATCATAACCATTAGATGGAGCAGCGGTCCCCAACCTTTTTGGCACCAGGGACCGGTGCTTCTATGAGAATCTAACGCCTGATGATCTGAGACGGAGCTGAGGCGGTGATGCTGGCGCTGGGGAGTGAACTCTGCTCTGCTCACTGGCCCGCCACTCACCTCCTGCTAACAGGCCAGGGGCTGGGACCGGTCCCTGTCCCGGGAGTTGGGGACCCCTGAGATAGAGTACAACTTAACTTTTGATATAAAAAATGACATAAACATAAATAATAAAATCTATATTATGGAGGGAGAATGATTCCTAGACATCAAAGATAGACTTACCTTTGATTGGATGCATTAGCTTTGCCCTAGATATAACATTATGCATCTTCTATGTGATTTTTTGTATGTAAATAAATTATTGCTATGACATTACAATGCCAAAAGAGCATACTTTCTTTTATTAATTTAATATGAAAATATTATAATTCTTAGTATGCTTGTAAAATTGTAGCTTATTTTGCAAGTAAACTTGAGATTAATTTCTATAAAATCTACAGAAGTGAAAATGTCTACCCATCATCACTTTAAGTTGTATTACATTTTATTCCTATCCCCCCTCAAAAAAAAAAATTCGTTGGTGAATGAAATTAGAATCATAAGATATTCCTAAACACCTATCAAATATGGCAATACAGTTATTCCATAAGGGGGAAAAAGATTTATTTCCACAAGATAAGCAAGTCTTGCTTTTAAATAAGATTTGTATATCACACTTTTAAAAATTAATATGTGATTCATCAGATTTTTCATTTCCTTGGTCACGCATCATTGACTTTAAAGATATGCAGGTAAAGTTTACTTTACTCTTTCTTTTGTGCAGTTATAAACCCCACAGTCAGAGGTGGTTTATCAACCAGGGCGATGCTAAAAATGCGATTCGAAACCTGCTTCTGTGAACACTAAGCAAAGCTTTAAACAGAAAAACATAATCTCATCTTGCGCACTATAATTAAAGTATCCTTTTAAAGGGATGGCAAATGACAGTCTCTGGTGACATGCTTTTCCCGTTATTACTGTCCTACAGTGTATGCGGCTCAGCAAGTGCTTCATTTATCAGAAATTTTATGTGTGCGATGACAAGGCAACATCAGCAATGCTCTGTTGACATACTAGACGATCCATGATGACCTGTCTGTGTGGAGCTGGAAACTAAAAAGATCATTTGGATGATGTCTTACCGAGTATTTTATTTCTCATTCTGGAATTTAATTCCAAGATTCGAGTCTGCAGTGATGCATTTTGGTACAAGAAAACACTTTTAGATACTGCACATTGAAAATTCCGTTGGTTCTGTTTTGCCCAGTCATCTATAATTCTCTTCTCAGACTATACACGACTATGGCTGGTTTCTGTTTAGATTTTAATAAAATCTTCGGTGACACTCATTCTGCAGCAAAGACCACTATGATTTACAAAAGAAAGGGATGCTTAAGTAAAAAATATGGAAGAGTCAAGACATTAAATTAAAGACAGATTTTTTCCCCTAAAAATATAATTTACTGAGAACTTTCTTTTCGTGAACAGATTTGCCATTAGCGCATGGATGTGTAAACCCAGAAACCTCTAGAATTCCACTATTGCTCAGTTGCCCAATTTAAAACTCAATCACAGCCTTTTTTTTCTCATCAAAATGCTCATTGTTGCCATATTTCTCATTTTTCTTTCCTCATTCCTGACATTACTTTATTTATTAGATTATTCCTTTCTCCATTATTTCATGTTATGACTTATGTCATAAGTTACCTTAAATACTTTTGTGGATAGAGGCTTGGTATACAGTTGTTAATGTGAACGTTAATAAAATATGATTAGAACACTTCTTTTATTCTCTTGGTTAGAAAGAGAATGTTCTCTTAGAGTGAAACTCAAAGTAAGTCATACATACTCAACTAGTCTAAATGCAAATTAAAATATCTTTGGGAAAACATAATAGAATTAGAGATGTTAGTATTTCTTAGGTCCATGATTTTGCTTACAAATGGAAATAAAAAAAATAATAGTGAGTGAAATTATCTCTGAGTGCTTTAATATTTTTAAATGTTTTTATATCTGGGATGTAAGAATCATCCCAGAATGCAAAATTTTAAGTACAGGTATGATATATTTTAGTCAGCTCAAATTTTAAGTATTCGCATTAAAAAAATGACGGCTTTAACTTTATGAATTCTTTCTTCTTTAAATGTGGAGAATAAAAACCCTCTGAGAATGAACCATAGTTTTATGGGTATTAGAGGCCATCTATATCTGATATGAATATAGAAGAATAATTGGCATAAACTATCATTTTATTGTACTTTCCCTTTTTAAAATCAATTTATTTTATTGAGGTATAATTTACATACAAAAAGCTGTATATATTTAATGTATATAACATGAAGAATTTAAAGGAAAGTATACACCCATGAAACTGTCACCATATAAAATATCCTAAACTTAATCATTACCTCTTTAGAAGTTTCTTCCCTCCCTCTTTTTTTTTTGATAAGAATAATTACATAAGATTTACCCACCTAACAAATTGAAAGTATACAATTCAATATTAACTACTGTATTATACTGTACATTAGGTCTCTAGAATTTATTCATCTTTCATAAATGAAACAGGTACTTTCTGATTCACACCATCCTGACTCTGTCTTCCCCCAGCTCATCGTAACTATCGCTCTACTCTGAGTTACTATGAGTCCGAATATTTTAGGTTCCAGATATAAGTCTGATTGTGTAGAATTTGTTCTTCTGTGTCTGGCTTAATTTACTTAACGTCATGTCATCCCTATGGTAGCAAATGGCTGAATTACCATCTTTTTAAAGCTTTAGTAATATTCTGTCATACATATATGCCACATATTCTTTATCTGTTTATCTGTTGGGGAACGTTTAAGTTGTTTCCATGTCTCAGTTATTGTAAATAATGCTGCACTGAGCATGGAGGCACAGATGCAATTTCGAGATACTGATTTCACTTCTTTCGAGTGTAATCCCAAAATTGGAATTCCTGGATCACATAGTTGTTCCGTTTTTAATTTTTTGAGGAAACTCTGTTTTCCATAGCGATTGTTGTACCAATTTACACTCCCACCAACCCTGCACAAGGGTCTCCTGTTCTCCATGTCCTCAAAAACACTTTGTTATCTTTTGTTTTTCTGATAATAGCCATTCTAACAGATGAGGTGACATCCACTTGTGGTTTTGCCTTGTAATTCTCTGAGGAATATGATGATGACACCTTTTCAAATACTTGTTGATCGTTTGCACATCTTCTTTGGAGAAACGTCTGTTCAGGTCTTTTTTCCATTATTTAATCAGGTTATTTGTGTTTGTGTTGTTTGTTTTTGCTATAGAGTTGTATGAGTTCCTAATATATTTTTAACATTGACCCTTTACCAGATATATAATTTGTAGATATTTTCTCTCATTCTGTAGGTGACCTTTCACTTCGTTGATTGTTTCCTTTGCCGTGTAGAAGCGTTTTAGCTTTGGGTAGCCTATTAATCTATTTTTGCTTTTGTTGCCTGCGCTTTCGGTGTCATATCCAGGAAGTCACTGCCAAAGCCAATGCGAAGTTACTTTTATCCTGTGTTTTCTTCTAGGAGTTTTATGATTTCATTTCTTACATTTAAATTTTTAATCCACTTCAAGTTGATTTTTGTACATGGTATAAGAGAAGGGTCCAGTTTAATTCTTTTGCATATAGATACCTTAAAAAGTCATAATTAATCTCTATTCTCCTCCATGCCCTATCCATGTGCATTTTAGACTAAATGCATTCAGCCTCAATGCTGTTTACTTCCGAGGGTATTCGGACTCTTGTTCTAGTTTATTTGTTGAGTTAATGGATGCTTAGCACCCATAAGAATATTTCTGAAGATGTTGCTGAGTCACCAGACACCCGTAAGGGATTTTGTAATCCTCCAATGGCACAGCCCTCTTGGAACCACTAAAGGAACATGGCTTAAACTGGAAACCCTCAAGACTCAAAAAAACAATCTATATTTTGTCTAGCAACTTCTATTTTTTTCCATTTCAAACTTAAAGCTTTAAGAATAGCTGAGAATAATCTGGGCCCCTCCTGGATTGAGCTCAGTGCTCCAATATCCTCTTCACAAAGCAGTCTAAGCACCAGACAAGGCAGCAGAACCACACACATCAGTGTGTGTGTGCCAGGATTGGCAGGAATCTAAAAATCTCCTAAGCCCTTCCCTTACTCCCCCAAACCATTGTATAATTTGAAAAACAGAGTCATGACTGATTTTGTACAGAGCGTAGTCACAACTTATAAGTGTAAATGAGCTCCTCGTAATGAAAAGGAAGTAAAGAGCTCGGTTCTGTTTACATTGCATAGTAGAACAGAGGGGTAAATGGGAGTTTCCACTGCTACGTAACAAATGAAAATTAAGGAGTCTGTGGAGGTCCCAACATAAAAGCAATGTTAAGCATATGATCCATTTAAACTTGGCACTTAAACAGTGAGTAAAGCTATCCAAGGGGTCCTAACCGACCATTTGGAACACTGGCAAAAGTGTCTGGCATAAAACGATATGCAGCAGCGCGATCGTAATGTGCGAATTGTGATTACTATGCCTCTTAAACGCACCCATGTCAGTAACAGAATCGCTACCAGGTGAGGAAGGCGGACCCCTTGATCATAAGAGCTACCTCGTTTACCCCCATAATGTGTTCCGGTTTCTAAATCAGGAGTGTAAAAAATTGGTTCCGCTTTCCTGCGTTTTCACTTTTAGCAAGGTTATCTCATGAAATGATAGAAACGGCTGCCTACGGATAACTGAAGTACAGACATAAGATGACCATTATAATACAATAGAGTGCTTCGCTTCAATTCACTTTAAGAAGTGCATTTCCAGTAAACATTTCCTTAAAATGTGAAAAGAGTGATATTTATGGCAGTTCTTCAAAGATACATAATGTTTTGCTATTTTTTAAAGACTCTGTCAAAGAAGAACCAAGACCATATATTTGGTTTACAAACATGATGGCAAAAGTCCACGTGTATATATGACAGTTGTGAAAAATGAAGATATTATAATTTTCACCCCTCTGATTCTGAATCCCGTCTTTCACTAGATTAGTACTTCTCCATAGGCTTGATGTAAATTATTAAATATTGGTCAACTACATAATATATATATATATATATATACACACACACACACACACACACACATATATACACACACATATATGTGTGCATGTGCATATACATACACATATACCTGTATATGTGAAATCTGGTTCACAAGTAGACTATGTGTCTTATAGGACCCATCTTTTACTTTTCTTTTGTTTCAGTTTCCTTTTTCCATCCTGAAAATGCTCACATTCAATTGGTACAGCTCCCGAAATTTTATTTTTTTATTTTATTTTATTTTATTTTATTTTATTTTATTTTATTTTATTTTATTTTATTTTATTTTATTTTATTTTATTTTATTTTTTTAGGCTAAGCAACCCTTGGGTGACCTCACAGATTGCAAGGACTTTGTCAGTTTACAATCCCTTATTTTTCATTCTTTATGCCTACAGTACCTGGTCTTCCCAGGTGGTCTCCCATCCAAATATTAGCCAGGCCCGACCGTGCTTAGCTTGAGATCAGACGGGATCGGGCTTGTTCAGGGTGGCATGGTCGTAGACCTTAAATTTTCAAAAAGCACTTATAATCTAAATAAAGTAGATGTGTGACCATTATATTCGATGAGGTATCTGTGTGTGTTTGTGTGATATTACTAGAATCAAAAAAGGAAGAAAAACTAAATTATTATCTCTATCTTAATAACCCAACACAAGACAAGAAATCATCAATTCTAACTGTACATCTGTTTTCACGTTACTTATTTTATTTTTAAAATTTTTATTGTGATATTACATTGTGTAAGTTTGGGTTTGCAGTGTATGTGTCGATTCGATATTCTTATATCTTGAGAAATGATTACCACCATAGCTAACACCTCCATCACCTCACATAATTATCTCTTTTTTTTGTGGTGAGAACATTTAAGATATACTCTCTTAGCAACTTTCAAGCGTGTAATAGAGTATTCTTCAGAACAAACACCGTTCTATACCATGGGGATTTAATGACCTCTGAAACTTACTCTGTTATAACTGGAAGTTTAACTGTACACCTGTCTTACGTCGTAATAGTGAGAGTAGTTAGCAACCGAACATCTGGATTGTCAGAGTCACCACAAATAACATATTGAGAGAACTTTATACAAATGCACTTTGCAGTATTTCTTTTGACAAAAATTTAATCATTTTACCAGTCACATTCAATCAGATTAAATATATTAAACCCAGTTTCTCCAAATCTTCGTGGTTTCTCCAACCACTAAGATCTCAGCTGGGAGTATGGGAATCTCACGGTCGGAATACATTTTTAAACACTTTTTCTTTTTAACTTGAATATCCAGCAGATACCCTGCCGCCAAGGTTCCTACACAGCTGTGAGCAGTCAGGAGAGGCTGCCCTATGAGTCCGAGATACCTTTTCTAAGATGCAAAGACACTATGCCTCCCCTCTGAATTCACGTGCATGTCATTGAAAAGGTGCCAGCGACTTGCTTTTGTTATTACTGTACAGTAATAAGAGCAGCGTCCTCGACATTAAACAGAGTGCAGTGAACCCCAAGTCCTCTGATATCTGCAATCAGAAGGGATATTGTCAAAAGAAGCTCGTCTCCTCATCCAGCTGAAGGAGCACTGGGCCTCTCTGCAATTTAAAAATTAATCGTGTTTTTGAGAACCACGTTACAAAACCTAGAACATGTTTATAATCGAGTGTGCTACCTAATTAAAGCACGCTCTATGTAAGAACGTTTTAAATTCCTTTGGAAAACAGTGTGGGAGCTGTTCAGATCTTGGTCCTCCATATTCGGCAGTAAGCCAGTGATCCAGTGTCACGTGGCTTTCGTGAAGCAGATCCTGGCGTGCGGGAAAAATCTCACCCAGCAGGAAGCAGAACACTCAATGCTTTGAGCCCGGTAATTACAGCACGTGACATGCTCATCCAGGTTTTGTCGTCCTTGATCATTTTGGTAAATAATCTTTCAGGAAATGATTAAAAAATTATGCAAATTATAGAAAAACACAAAATAATAGTCTCCATTGAAAATTAGTATGATCTAGTAAAATAAATAAGACACTGTCACGTGGGTCCCATCTTCATATCTAGCCTACCCACAGCTACAATAAACAATTCCAGTACTGCTGTAAATAGTTCTAGCGAATATCCAAATACATTTTAGCTTGGTTTCTGCAAATGTATCTTTTTTATGGCATTCTGTGGTAAACACTGTCTCTCTAGCATAAGTATCTGTTAAGGTCATTAGGCATAGGAGAAAGATATCATATGGAAAACGCCTATTTTCAAATCCGCCGAAATGTTTTGTTTTGTTTTGTCCTATCATTATGATATTTCACCTGTAAAAGCCATTGTCCTCACTTCTTTCATGAAGTGGTACTTTGCTTCAGGATTATTGGCAGTAGAAGAAGGAACAACACGTCATGTTTCACGGACTGAGATTTAGGCTCTGGGATGTGCGAAATGCCTTGAGGAATGATTTACTCTTCGCGCCCACATTCATCATAGCCCAGCGACAGGTCTGATGTAGAGTGCACCATCGCGGGTGTCGGGAACCTTGAGTTGTCATTCTGGTTCTGTCATTAACCTTGAATAAGTAGATTACGGTCTCTGGACTCTGGGGTTCTGTAAAATGCATACCAGATGATAGCCAAGGTCATTTAAGCTTCAAATGCTTTGCCCTCCAATCTACCTGATTCAGAATACATTTTACAATGCTCGTAAAAATCCTTCAATCTCTTAAGACGTGTGATGAAGGATGTGAGGATGTTTCTATCAAGGTTAGGATTTATTGGTTCTGAACTAGGAAACTGTGTACAAACATTTTACGAAATTTAATAGTGATACATTGGAGGATAGCATAACACAACTGCCAGAGAAAGCAGAAATAAAGACAAAAATCTGGGAAGAGCATTGTTTCATGTGAGAACAAGGGTCCAGTTCTCTAAGGCCTGCATTCATTCAGCAGATGTTCATTGAGCACCGAGCATGCTAGGCACAGTGCCAGGTCTCTGGAACACTGAAGTTCTGTCCTTCTACAGACGGATTCACTTAATGACAGATATCACATTTGGGAATTATAACCAGGCGGGATACACAGAACATCTTACTGCATACGAAGTAAAGGTCTTTATTAAGAGGCTTTATCTGCTCTTAACCACCTCCTAACAAGTGGGAGAGAAGAGAGAAACAACTCGATGTGTCTGCCCAGGTTTATTTTTCCTCGGAGTAATCAAACTGTGCGACCCGGAGGGGAAGGAGCGAGCCAGTGAACCGTGAACCACAGCCATCCTGCAAAGCCCTGGGGTGCTTTCTAGAAGAATGAGCTTTCTGCCTGAGTGTTGCTTTCAGAGAGAGGGAAAAATGAAATGTCACAGCGATTGCCTGGGCAGTGGACAGTGTGGGGAAAGCTGGCTGTGGCCAGAGTCCCCCGTTCCTGGATTGGACAAGGCTGGTCCCCACGTCTCCTCTCCCTCAGAGGCGAGCCTGCTAACGCCGGTGGCAGGAGGCGTGAGAACTCCAGAGAAGGGCCCTGGAACCGCACAGACGAGCTTGGCTCACTTCGTAGGCGTGTCGGGACCTCATTCACGGTTTCTTTAATCCAGATTCTGCCATCGCATGCCATGAAAAGTCTTCCCTGTGAATGTCATGATGCCTCGCCCTTCCCCGGGGTTCTAACCGACTCCTTGTCGTCGATGGAAGTCAAACACGTGGATCTGGGAAAAATGACAGCAGTTTCTGTTTACCGGTATGAACCGTTTCTCCATCAACTTCTAGATAAAAAGAAAGATACTTAGACTTCTACAGCATCGCTCAAATATCTCTGATATTTTCCCGAGCGGCATTGTAAGATCACAGAGTGTCCCCAACTCATCAGTCAGCTCTGTAAACAAAACTACTGTAACAATAAGATTTATCCAGGGGATTTGAACCTATCAGCTTTATCATGCAGAATGACCATGAGGAATCAGGCCACTGCAGTCATGGGAGGAAGACAGAGTAATGAACCTGAGGTGTGGTTCTCTCCCCAAAATTGATCACTTTCAAAACCAAGCCTTCCTTTCAAGTGACCTCACACTTCAGTGAACCTGCCTCTGATCCTGTCAGCCGAGAAACCCTCTAAACTTCACTGCATAACTTGATTCTCCGAGCCATTTGACTTTAATATAAAAGCAAATAAAAGTAATTATAATAGCCATCTCTCAAGGGATGGAAGTTGATTCTAAGTATATACAATGTTAAGACAACAAATCGAAATCTGCAGGGAAAAAACATTTGCAGTTCGGCTTATTTTTATGGAGGTATTTGTACAGTTTTTCGTTTTTCTTTATTTCTGTATGCACTATAAAAACACAAAAATCGGAACCATTAAATTTCGCTCCCTTTTTTTTTTTTTATTGCGCTGAAACAGTAAATGAAATCTAAAGCCACTAATCTATGAATTTCCCTAATTTCAATTTGAACGTTCTCTGTAGGTGCCCAGCTTACCCAATGGCTTCTCATTAAGTGCAGTGTTAAAATACACTCTGTGTTACAATCAGTGTCTGCTCAGCCCATTCCATTCTCAAATTGCTTATAACAAAGAAGCTAAATCATTTCTACATTTATTTTGCCTCTGTTCGGTTCTTCTTTTCAGAAATCACTTATGCTTCAGAAATTACCCATTATATTTCTGGGAAAGATATTAAGTGCTATTATTAAACATGATTCATCCAACGTACTTTATCTGTACACATGTCTAATAGGCTTGCTTTAACACAAAAAAAGTTTTGTTACTTTATTTTGTCAGAATTGATCGTTTGGCGAGAGGGGCAGGGCGGGGGGAATGTTCATGTGAATATTTTCCCTTCTTCAGACTTTTTGTATTTTGGTTTCCTAACAGTTTCAGAATGCTAGACTTTCAGAATTTATTCCTGCAAATCGCCTCTGAAGAACATAGGGCATCTTTATAGTGTCTCATTATCAAGTGTCTAGTATGTTAACTCGGCCTCTTGGACTCAACCTGTGAGCAGTTCGGTTTAGTCTAGCCAGTTTAGAAATGTTATTACTAATATCTTGATGAAGTTTGCACTTCAAGAAATGTGTGTCTTTTTTTCCTACTTTATACTCTTTCCAAAAACCATGGTAAATGATTTTTGAAACGTTTGTTTCAATGATTTTGTTGATACGACAAACATATCATTGGAATTTTTCTCATCGGGCAAAACATATTTGCAACCTTGGGTTGGAAAGACCCACATGCATTAGAACTCGAAATACAGAGAAGTGCCTAGTTCTGTTATATCGTCCCCTCATCCCATGAAACTGTAGTCCCAAAAGGTCACTGTGGCCTGGAGCAGAGGCGAAGAAGGGACTTCTGCTCAGAATGAAATAACTGCTCTGCCACTTACAAGCACTGTCATCTCAATAACTTATTTAACTTCTCTCTACTTTTTCTTTATCTGGCAAATGAGAATAATTATAATACTTGCCATATAGGGATGTAAGTATTGAGTTCATATTTTTGCTTTAAAATATAATATTCACTTTTTTCCCTGTTTCCAAGGCCTTGGACTAGTGCCTGGGACACAATGTGGATGCAGCCAGTATCAGTATTATTGTTACTTAATTATCCAAGGCTATCATGGGAGGCTGAATAAGGGCTCCCCAAAGATGTCCACACCACACCCTGATCCTGGGGACCTGCGAATGTGTTACCTTCAGCAGCAAAGGGACTTTGCCGATGTGATTAAGTTAAGGGTCCTGAGATGTGAGGCCACACCCTGGGTTATCCGGGTGGGCCCTAAATGTGATCACTGGGGTCTGATGAACGGGAGGCAGAGCGGGATTTGGCTGCAGAAGAGGAGGAGGCCATGTGACTATGGAAGCAGAGGGAGGAGACGTGACGTGATGTGGGGGACGGGCTCGCTGAGCAGGAGTAGACAGACCCTGATCCCCCCCACGGACTCTGGAGGGAGGCAATCCTGCGGACGTGTCTGTCCAGTAACATTATTTCAGACTCTGGCCTCCAGCACTGTAGGAGAATAATTGGTGTTGTTTGAAGGCACGAAGTTTGTGGTCATTTATTACAGCAGCCCCAGGAAACCAATACAGTCATCCAACTAGACACTGAGGGCCCCGGAATTCTCACCTCGTGTCTGACTCTCAGGCTGTTGAATTTTTCATTGCATTGCGGGCCAATCCACAGAGAACACTGCACATTCGGGGTCACTCCTGTGCTGGAGAACAGTGGATGCCTGTTCAGCGGCTTCGTAAATACTCCATAGTCAGGGATTTTTTTTTTTTAATTGTCAATAAACTATCAAAGACAAATATGTACTCATAGTTTAAGGAAGGCCACTTAAGTTTCGTCTTTCATTTTCCCAAGCAGAACTTCGTAGCATTCATTTTAGTAGAAAGTTCCAGCTGAAGGCTAGCGGCTGAGCAGCAGGAGCCTGAAGCAGGCGGGGTCCGCACGGGGCCTCCTGGGACACAGCTGTGATGCAGCTCCTCCTGGAACCAGAGGATGGCTGGAAGCCACCTCCTGTTTTCTGTCCCCTGGCAAAATAGGTTAGCCTCAACTTTGCTCGATCACAAAGAGAAACGATATTTTAAGAACCGTTATTAGAAAATCGAACCTACTCCAGTTTGTACTAATACAGATACATTATTTAAAATATTCTCTTTTCAAACACATTTTCAAAAATGGTTTATAAAGATGCTCATAGTATTAAAAAAAAATTGGTAGTTACAGCCTCACCATTTAATTTTGCTACTGCACCTTATTTAATAGTTAGGAATATTTTTTGCTGCAAGTAAATTAAAAACCAACCGGCAGCGTCTTACATCAATTGGAGTGTGTTTCTTTATCATGTAAAGAGGCCTAATCAATTGGCTGCTCTTGGTTTAGTGCTCAGTAATGTCACTGGGGATCCGTGGTCAGTCTGTGCTTCTGTTCTGCTGTGCATAGCATGTTTCCTTTCCATTTTCATGCTTAGAACTCACGCTCACAAGATGACTGCTGTAGCTCCAGGCATCACATTCACTTTCAAGACACAAAACAGGAAAAAGAGACAAAAAGTTTTTCCACTGGGAAGCGTGCAACTTTTTTAATCAGTGAAGGAACTCTTTCCAGACTTTCCATACAAACTTTTATTTCATGGGCCAGAATTTTGACATATGGGCATCTCTGCCTGCAAGGGAGGCTGGGAAAGTAAGTAATTGGCAAAAAGGAAGGAAATTGCTGTGATGAGCTTACTGATTATTATTTTTCCCCCGGCTAAGGGAGAATCCTGACTTTCCTGAGATAAAAAAAAACAATATCCATCCTGAGTTCTTATCACAAATACAAAGGAGGACATAGGCAGTTGTCTAGGCAATAAACAGAATCTGGCATATTTTAGGACTACGTATTTAGAAAATTATAAATTCCCCAAGAATATTTAATCAAGCAACTTACTATTTTAAATGTATCTTAAAGTACGTATACTTCTGATTAAAATAATGTGTGGCCATTGCAGAAAATTTGGAAAAAGAAACGAGCACTGAGAATAAAATGAGAAACGAGAGTAAATTAAATTTATAAATCTTGTTGGTATTTACGTATATAGCTATGTCCAGCTTTTTTCTTTAGTTTTGTTTCGTTTCACTTGTGTACTCCATGAATCACACCTTTCAAACTACCTCTTTTAAGCAGGCTTTTCTTTAGTACTATCTCATGGCCGTACACCCTCAGTAAAATCCTGCACGACTCCACTTATAATGGCTGTGTAATATTCCGGTCAGTGTGTCTGTAGCATAATTGATACAACCAACTCCCACTGTCAAGCATTTAGATCGTTTCCTGTTTGTGTTGGCTTGTGTATCTGTTTGTTTTGCTATTAAACACCATTTCTTGTTCCTGTGAGGAGAAATTTCGAGATCTACTCTCTTAGTAACTTGCCAGTATACTCTCCCGCGTCCTTAACTGCCATCATCATGCTGTACGTTATACCCCCAGAACTTACTCATCTTACCACTGGAAACCAAACGACTTCTTAAGCTTCCTCAGGAAATCTTAGCCAGGATTTTTGACATTCACTTACATGCTCATTAATTATGAATGAGCCGTAAGTTTTCTCTAACTTTGACTTTGGTGAGGGGTACGTATCGGGTTTCTGCAGAGTTGGATAAAAACAAAGAATGGAGAGGTTTAGCAACAGGGAGAGAATAAAGGTCCACATAAATTTCTGCCCGGGAAGCCAGGCGAGTCCCAGCACTGTAGAAGCAGCGCGTGAGAGCGAGCTCTGTTTAACGCCCTCCCCAGGCCGAGAAGAAGGCTTTTGCGGGAGCGATTGAAACCCACTCGTTTCACGATTATTATGATTAAGTGCTATCAAGATAATTCAGAACTCAGTACAGCACATAAAGAGACACAGTTCCTGCACTCGTGGTTCATAACCTCACGGAGGCCTACGTCCCGGTGAGACATTAAACTCATCACTGAAGACAGTATTTTCATCTCGGAAGACAAAAGTGTATGAACCCTTATGAGGGTGGTTTTATTTCTCCTGTCCTGCCCTTTACGGAGGATTGAGATGGGAGGACACAGATCCGAAGGCTCTCTTCATGGCCACTGAGAGGTTTTCATGGAAAAAGTGAGCAGTGAGAAGAAATGACCCAAGAGAGAAGAATATTGATGAAATAATCCATGAAAAATAAAACAGATGGAGTCTTTTTTATAAATCCACAGAGCCACGTACAAAATAGGTGAGACCATCGTGTTGATTGAATCTGTTTCTACAGTTCAGTAGTCTTTATTCAGTATTTCAGAGAATCAGGACCCGGTTAAGTGACTTCTAATACACAGGTGAGGAAAGCAAAGGAAAAAAGAAGCAGCAGCCAGATAGGCCATGGCATATCCAAATAGATCTTCTCCCAAATAGTTCCTGATCTGATATAAAGCACACATATGATAATGTTTGATAATTGTCAGTGAACGAGCAAAATACATCTTTTTGAAGCTGTGACTAAAGGTTTGCCGGCTTCACTGAAACTTCTCAGGGTACGAATATGTGAATAAATATTAAGAAAAGCCATTTGAATTGCATCTGTCCTTTCAAACAAGTTTTCCATTTATTATTAAGGGGAGGGATATCATAATAATTTCCCTTCATTATTACTTGGTTATTGAAACGAAGTTTATGGTGTGTATGTATGTGTGTATATACAAAAAAGAAAAATTAAGTTGGGTGCTTGACTGCCTACGTTTCCTTCAAGATTTCTTGGGTATATTTCAAAGTTTTAAACTGAAATTTGCATTATACCCATTTAAATGTCTTTTTTTATCTGGGCTCCCTTTAGTCTTCTACCATAGTAAGGCTCCAGCCAAAGAGAATTACTCGTTCTTTTCTAGTTAGTAAAATAAATGATATATTTAATGGTAGCCACACAATTTGAAAAATTAGTTTTATTTATGTTTCTTTTTAAAAGATGGTTTTGTTCCCTATAAATCCTTTGTGGAAGGCAGATGAATAAAATAAAAGAATGTACGGGAGCATGCTAATTCTATTTTTGGACCTGTGCTGTATGTTAAATTTTAGCTTGTTCCAACTTTTAATACTGCAAAAGGTCAAATACTAAATCCAATGCACTTTTTACTGTCTACACTAAATGCCACATTAATCTCAGTGTAATTAATGAGCTTACCCTGTATTTATTAAGCAGGAAAATAGGATTATTTCCCTCAGAACCCATGAACCTAGCAGAATAATAGATAAGAAACATAAATTTTGCAGCTGCTGCCTTGACTAGAAGCAAGCTATACACCCCAAATAAATTCCTTTTTGGTTTAATTTTCCGAGATCCAGAATTACAGTTATAAATCCCATTTATCAATCACTGTAGTCTAATTGTCATCAACCTTAAAAATCAATATTTTACAAGGCAGGCTAGGTAATTGGAGACTCACACCACTAGGCAGGTTATTATATAACATTATTATGTTAAATGACAGGCTCCTTCAGGAATCAGGTTGCATGCAAATTGGCTTTTATGTCTCTACGAATTTCTATTATGTAAACACTAGTCATGCAAGTTCATCATATGTTCAAACGGAAAATAAAACCAATACCGGATTCCCACCACGCTTCAGGCCAAGCTGGTCAGGAGATGCTGCTGGGTTTGTGATGAACATACTCCATCTCAGTCGCTCGTTATCAAAAGCGCCATCCGGCCTAGTTTTACTGGCAGTTTACCAACAGTGACCATAGCTGTTTACTTCCAATCACAAATGGTTAAACCTTAAGGGAATTTAGAAATTACGTAGACCAGCAGTGCTTGAAGTGTGGCCCCCAAATTAGCAGCAGCTGATCACCCAGGAATTGTTAGAAATGCGAGTTCTCGGGCCCCACCCCAGACCTACTGAATCGGAAATTCTGCGAGTCAAGCCCAGGAGTCTATGTTCAGACAACTCTAAGGAAGCGGTGGGAGCCACAGCCCTGACGATGGCATAAGCACGAGGAGCCACTCAAGCCTCCAGTCGTCACCGGTGAAATGTGAGTGGTCATTCTCCAGCTTCCCCTTACAAGGCTGCCGGAAGCGCTCAAGGGAAATATTTGTGTAGAAATACACCGAAAACAGAAGTTGCACACGCACATAAGAGAGTTTTTAATGTTACCATTGTTAGTGTTTTTATCGGAGACTGTCGGCCTGTTATTCTAGAAGCAAGGAGTATTCTTACAGGTGCACGGGGACACTGGGCCGTATCACGTCACTAGGAGTAAGCTCGTGGGGATCTCTGCAGCTTTTGTCAAGGTCCACGTGTTTCTTAATTTTAACGTATCTAATCCATGTGATTATCATAGTCTTAGGATAATAGCCATCGATGTCAGCATGTATTCTCCTCAATGGGTGAAGAGTATGCGTGAAATGAAAACAAAATCTAGACTAAAATGTTTCATTGGTGCAAATTTTCAAAGCGTCTAAAATGCTGCTGCTCATCAAACAAGCGAGAGTCCCTTGCGATTCCGAGATCCCAGCTGTGAGAATGTGTGAACGAACCTGGCTTCCCCAGGAACTCAAGGCGACTTGTCCTACATCCATTTCCATGCAGCACATCCAGTCCCAGAGACTGACTGCGACATCAGGCATGACCTTAACCACCAGCAGGTACCCTACGCTGATCTCCACACCAGCACCCGAAATCTCAAGGACCCAGACGAACAAAATGAATTGTGCTTTGTAGTTTCGGCTACGAGGAAAAACAAAGATCGTATTTTTTAAATTATAATAAATATACATATGCAGATTTAATGGATCTTTCTAAAGTAGTTATTATCAGTAGAAAATAAAAAGCAGAATATCATGTATAATTAATTACGCAAGTCATTGACGAATTTTTCCCAATAATACATACTTCAGTGCAATTATTTAACTGCCTCTGTGCACAGGTTAACTCCATAGGGTGCGTTGATTAACACAAAGAATAAAGACTAGGAGGGGCGTTTAACCTTAAATTTACTATTTTTATATCATCATCTTTTCCACTCAGAGCCTTAAAGCTGTGCTACATTGTAAATTTAAGCATCCAGATGCAATATGCAAATACACCAGAACTTTTGTTATTAAACTGAAAGGTGAAATCATTCATAAGTTTACACGATCACATTTTTGTCAATAGAATCAAGTGTCAACCACCCTGTGAAAATTGCACATAGTGGTTAAAAAGGTCTAGAATCAGAAAACAAGTCAGTCATTGAAAGTTAATAAAACCGAGTGCGGCTGATTCTCAACTTGCTGCTCGAAACCGCTGCACCGTACTTCCTGTGGGAGCCACATTTCTCTGCTTTCCATCAGGCGTTCTAACAGCCAGGAACAGGATATTCTAAAATACACTGTGACAGCATCTTCTGAGTTCAGTTCAACTGTCTGTCACAGGGACAAAAAAAGAAACTATCTTAACAAAAGAACTCTGATAAGAGAGATATTCGCCAGTGAATCATCCCTTGAATGTTAACCAGCACAGCTTGTAAGCTATTTACCCTGTAATCTCTTTATTTTCTGTCTTTAAAGTACCCTATTGTGGCGAAGCAATCGTCTCTTAGAGTAATTTTAAGGGGCAGCAAATCTGTGAGAACAATTTTCCATATTCAGGACTAAAACATGCTTCACTGTTTTTAACAAAGGCTCTAACAGGATAAAAGCTTTATTCTAAAACCACAGGAATCATTCATTTTCTCTGCTTTGTGTTTGTCCTAAAATAAATATTTCTTCCTTATAAAAATCAAATGAGCTCTCTGAATTTTTCCCCATTTTGTCCTTATGTAGACAGCACGCTATTGTTTAAAAAAAAAAAAAATCGCCCAAAGAAAAGATTCTTCCTATGAAAACAATAACAGCAACAAAATCTTCCTCATAACAAGTAATTTGGGCATGTCTTCTCTGGTGACTGGAGTGTCATTACTGGAACTTACGATTAATCATTATTTCAGTTTCATGAATTTGAGTGGTAAGAGGACCACTTACCTGATTTTCTATCCTGTAAGTGAAAACATTGTCCGTATTCATTCTTTCTTTCTCATATATCATGGAGTTATTCAGCTCTCTCTATGAAACTGTCTGTCCAATTGGTCCCTATCAAGTAAATCATCTCATTAAGACATGATATGTATTTCAGATGAGGAAGGATTTCACTGAAACTTTGCGGAATCTTACGAAATAATGAGTAAATGTAAACTCCAACAAAAATTTGAGGCACGACTCTTAGCATGGACCTCATTAAATATCACTACTCATTAACGTTCTCGAGAACTATGAAGAATTTAAGATGTCACCCTACGTGTAAGCAAGCACGCTAGCTCGCAACAACAGTTCAGTGGATTTCGGCAGAAGACATGAGATACCTGCATCAGAGACAAAGGGCGTCATGTGACTCACAGCAAAAGCATTAGCCAGAGTACCAGCATTTACGTTGGTTTCCCGAGCCTCAGGTCCCACAGGGAGATGCAAAGAGAGTCAGGTGGCACCTGCACATCAAGTAGGTTGTTAGGGAACCCCGACATTTTATAATGGGCAAAAATACAGCCTGACATTTGTCTCAAAGGGAACCGTTAACTTTATGTCACTGGACACAAACGATCTTCCCTCTGCTCCAGAGGACAACACTAACTCCATCTTCCGAGGCTGTTTGCCTTGAGAAGATGATCCAGACCAAAGGCCATCGGCACCTCTGCTCACAAAACAAGCAGAAACGCAGAGGACTCACGGGCGACTGCCAACCAACGAACTTTCATCACGCAGGTCTCTTTTTCTTATTTTCTCACTAAGCCCATATCTGCTCAGATTTTTAACATCTTCTATATTGGCATAGTTGTTGGGGTCAGTGTATTATAATGCAACTAAAAAAGTCATTTCCTTATTGTCGTATTTATACCTATGCTATGCATTAGACAATCACATTTAGCTTTATATTATTTAAATTTTCATTTTTCAAAAAGATTGTCGTTTTCCCATTGGCTAGGACCAGGCCACATAATGAAATTACTTTGATTCACCAGATGGTTATTGACCTTCAAAGATGTGAAGGGCAGTATCTGAGATAGTTATACTTCTACGTCCAACTCTATCTTTGCACAGAGAAGTGAGCTGATGCGTGCATTTTTCACAGTTTTATTCGTTAGTATTTAGTGAGTGCCTACCGTGAGCCTGGAATTTTACAAGGCTCCAAAGAAGCAAAAGTAAATAAGCTTTGTCTCTTCCAGTTCAGTGTAGACACAAGGTAAAGAGGCAAGAGGTAAGACAGAGAGGTACGTGGTGATGCTGAGCGCGGCTCCTGACTCCGGCGGGGTGGGAGGGTGAAGGAGTGTGGAAGGCTTCCTACGTGAATTCTTAAAGAAAAAAGGAGGGACCAGCCTGGAGAGAGCAAAACATCCGACACTTCCTGGCACATGGTTAGGGTGCTCGATACATTTTAACAATCAGTATCGTCATGAGCCAGGCACTCCACTACCGGATGTATGACTGCATCAGACCCAAAGTCATCTGGTGAGTGCCAGGACTGGCCTTAGCGTCTGTGATCACAACCCCTTCCCTGTCCTGCTAGTTTTCAGTGAAATCAGTACAGGTAACATGACATCGTAAAATGACAATTATCCTAAACGGACTTTTTTTTTAGCCTTTTGACACCAGTACTTAATAGGAAAAATAACTGACTAAAATATCTTTCAATCTCCTATACAGTGAGAGTAAAATAAAAATAATTCATTAAAAATTAAAAAGCCAACCAGGGTGTAAGAGGATGACTTTTATTGCTGCCTGCTGGGTACGGCACCTAACATGAGTTTCTCAACCTGTCTAGAAAAGTAATTGCGATTTTCTTACAGCTGTGTCTCAGAAAACATAAGAAATGTCAACAGAATCCCTCTTTTGTCCTACACTCTGACTCCATTTTTATGAACCTGAGATTTCTTATTCTTTATTTATCCTCATGTTTGCAATACTAATGGAGACAGGGCAGTGTCTACTCTCTGGGAAGCGGTACTAACCATAAAATTGTCTAGGTTTCGGATTTCCAGGTTCCGAAATTACTGCAGCTTATCGATTGTATAATTCAGAACTTAGAATATCAACTTATACTAGGAAACTAGATCTTATACTAGATCTTCCTCAAGGAAAAAGAACTTCCTCAGCTTCCCCACCACAGCTAATTCCTCTGGCCTCATTTTTCTCAAGATCGATACCAGCAGTTTTCGACTCTCCTATGGGACTTGGAGGAAGACTGATTAGTTGGAGAAAATGGAGCAGAATTATAAATAAACCCTATGAAATGCACATAAAACCAGAGGTTTCTTTATAGCATTGAAATAGCCTTCCGCGAGAAATTGTTCGATCTGGGGCTGAATTTTATCCATCGGACGTATTACAGCGAGAAAAGGGTTGAGAACAGTGACTCCATAGTCCCGTTGAGCGAGCTTCTGAACCACAAATCTGATCCAATCACTCACCTTTTAAAAGTCGTTCAAAAGCTTCCTGTCACCCATTAGGGAAAATACCCAATCCGTTCACTAAGGCACAATGAACCCTCCACGATGTGTCCCCTCCCCGTCTCCCAATCACATCTGCTGCCACTCGTCATTGGGATCTTTATATTGCATTATTGGCATTCCATTACGGGCCTAATCCATAATGGTGAGATATAGAGTTCGAAAGCCATGATCGCATGGGCATTGTGGTCTTACACTTTTTAATAAAGGAACTATCTACAAACATAAGAAGAGAAATTTTTGTTTGTGATTATCAGCTCTCTGAAAGATCGCCCTTATCTGTTAGGGGGGACATGCCCTAGGCAGACTTCTACAGAGAATGAAATGAAAAATAAGACCTTTATCAAGTGCTAAGCAATTTTTCTGACACACATTCTCAAACTCATTTCAGAAATCCTCAAGGTTAACCTTGGATCTGCTGCAGAATAAAACTGTGCTACATTATCTGAAAACCTGAGAGTAAATTTTAAACAATTTCATTAATGTTCCTCGTGTGTAGTCTAAGCTTTTTGCAAATTTCCTCCTGTGTACACTTATGTAACGGTCAATATATTTTGCTGTAATATTTCCGTTATAACGCAAATCTCTAAGTATATGTTATGTAGGGAAATCTCATTCTTATGGAAAAGTGTTTCTTTGCACTAGTTTACATTTTTGAGAAAAAAAATATAGCACATAAAACTTTCTACTTTCTCCTTGAGACATCTTAAGGACGATAGGCTTATATGTATCCTCGTTATTGATTTGTAGGACAGTACTGTGACTTTGCAGTAAATTTTTAACGATACCGCAGATCGTAGTTGTGGGAGTACCGCACTTTCTGATCTTAAATAGTTTTTTGATTGCAAAGACGTTCTACAAATAACGTGGTTCAGAAATGAAAACGGAGACATATCGATGTGGAGGTTTGCTTTTATTAACCTGTAGTTAAAGTTTTATAACTAACCCCTTAAAAATAGCGATGGAACATTTCTAGTTTAAAAACTAAATAGCCGCATTTTTCATCGTACCCTCTTTCCCCATTCCTCTCGTTGATCAACATTCATAAAGTTTCATTTCATATTGTGTTTCTCCTCAGATTATGTTTCGACTTAGATTATTTCATTTTAATATTTACCATTTATCGGCTGCCACAGATTGCTTATAAACGCGACAATTATTCAAGTGCATTCCGCTAACAGTGCAAAGTTCCATGAAGTTTTACAAAGAGATCACAGTTGTAGAAAATGAATATCCCAGTAGGTGACTAGAATATAAGAGAAATTAAATGCAAGCAATGGGAATAAATGAATGCTACATCAACCGGAATGATAAATATAAGATTATTTTTATTCTAGAGAATTTATGAAATAAGTATTAAAGAGGCAATGCTGTACAAATCAAATTAAACCAAATTAAACCATCTTTAAGGCGAATTAGAGTATTTTACACTACATTATGTCTATTTTCAGTGTTAGAACGTTGTTGCTAACCCACCAGTCTCTATAACTGTAGGCTGGGTACTACATTAAATTTAATAATGTGCATTTTTCCCATTCAAGAGTTACTAATTTTTGAAGATAACGTCTAAAGAACGTTTAAATGTCCACTTATAAAATAAGCAAAAAGGTTCGTAGTTTTGGGGGTGAAAGTGTCATTATTAATAAATGTATGAATGGGTATTTTTTTAAATGGTAGCAAAGGAGGAAAGGAAAACGGGAGAGGAAAAGCTTTTGCAAATTAAAATTAGAGTCGTAGAATTTTTTTTATAATATAGTAAATTTCAAAGATAAGGTTAAGCAAATCTCAAATCTCCCACAAAGTAAAGCAGCAAAAATGAGTGAAAATAGAAAAGATTGGGAAATTACAAGATCAGTACAGCACTGAAACATAAATAATAGATGGTCTAGAAAAAGACAGCAGAAGTGGGAGAGAACACAGAAAAAAATAGTGCAAGGGAAATAATTAACAAAGTTATAATAACAGTTCAGAACTATTCCCCATAAATGAGACACCTGAGTTCCTTGACTGAAAAAAAAATCTCATACAGTCTTTGAAAAACTACTCACACTAAGACATATCATCATGCAGCTCATAACACTAGTAACAGAGAGATGTTACCAAACATTCCAGAGAGGACAAAAACAGATGACAAAGGATCGGTACCCAACAGTAGTGGAAACACTGTTTACCTCAGAGGCAGTTGTGAAGGTTAAATGAGGTAATGAGCTGTGTGTGTGTGTGTGTGTGTGTGTGTGTACCATGATATTGTACTCCTGCTCTTAGTGTTAATATTGTTCTAAACTAACACTAATGTAGCATGCTGTTAGATGGTGCTGCTATGAACTGACTCATTTAATACATGATTCTATTCGGAGAAACCGTTATGATTGTCGTCATACACTTGAGGAACCTAAGGGACAGAGCAGTTAAATAACTTTCCAGGTGTCACCCAGCTGTGAGGGGTGGAGCTGGAGCTCACACCCTAGGAGCCTCCCTTGAGAGCTGACTCTGCTAACCTTTACACAGCACAGGGGTCCTCACCTTAGGGCAGGGGTCCCCAAGCCCTTGGGCCACAGACAGGACTATAAGTGGCCTGTTAGGAACCGGGCCACAGGGCAGGAGGTGAGCAGCGAGCCAGCGTAGCTTCCTCTGTGTCTGCAGCCGCTCCCCAGGGCCAGCATCACCGCCTCAGCTCCGCCTCAGATCCTCAGGCATTAGATTCTTATAGGAGCACCGGTCCCTGATGCCAAAAAAGTTGGGGACCGCTGGCTTAGGGCATCAACCAGGATAGAGTCCCAGTGGATTACAGAGCTGAAGATAACTGAGGAAATTTATGAAAATATGAAAATGTATTAAAATAATAAAAATTTATTAAAGTAAAACATTCGAATCAATTGTGATGAGGACTTATTATCAAGATATAAAACCCAGAAAACACAAATTTGACCATAAAAAAATTACACATTTATGTAGCAAAAGGAAATTAAGCAACGGGATGCTATTTTTCATCCTTGGGAAATTTTTTTCTCATCTACTAATATCCAGATTAATCTTTTGAGAAAGAGAGCACTTTCGCGTCTTGCAGGAGGGATGTAAGTGAGTGTGGCGAAAAGCGACAGCTCGCCTCAGACTCAGCGGCATAACACCGCCGTTCAGTTTTAAATTCTTTCTTTGACAGTTTAAAGGATAAAAAACGTTACATGTCATATTCAATCATTTTATGTAATCTTGAACCAAATTACATAATTTTACTAATAAGTGCAAATACCTTCCAGAGAAAAACCAAGAAAATAAAAATCTCTAGCAAGAGGAAGAAACGTCACCTCCCTATTCTAAGTTAATGTCTCCTAATCCATTTATTTTTTTGAGTAAACATTCTTTTATCAGTTTCACATACACAGTACATTGGTTAGACATGCACAGTTGATGAAACGATCCCCCTGATTACTCTACCTTCCCTCCGGCTCCACACACACCCATTACAGCACGGTTGTCACTGTGTCCATTTATTTAATAGCTTGCTATGGGCTGACTTGGGTCCTCGAAAACTCATAGGTTGGAGAGCTAACCCCGGTGTGACTGTACTTGGAGATGGGGCCTTCAGGGAGGTAGTTAGGGTTAAATGAGGTCGTCTGGGTGGGACCTGGGTCCGATAGGATTGGTGTCCATGCAAGATGAGCTGGAGGCTCGGGGAAGCACCCAGGTGAGGACACGGCTGGAAGGCAGCCCTGCAAGCCCAGGAGAGCCACCTCGCCAGAAAGCCACCTGCCTGTGTCGATCTCGGACTTCCAGCCTCCAGAACTATGAGAAAATAGGCGTCTGTTGTTTAAGCCACCCAGCCAGTGGCACTCTATCATGGTGGCCCGAGATGACTAAGACAAAGCTTTACTTGCCTGAATTGTTTTCTGGTCTTTGACAACACACTTCACCGTTTTAGTGGCGCATCGATCAAGTCTGTAGGAACTGGGTTGTGAAAATCGCTATTTCTGCCCCTCCGAGGCTATGCATAAATAAATACGTGTATACTTCATGGTTCGTAAAGGGAGACAGATGTGTGAGGGTCTCTGTGAGGAAGTGCAGCCATGCGTTAGGGGCAATGCTGTGGCTGCGGGGGTGACTCTGCTCGATCACGTGCCAGCTTGCAAGCTGTTCAGCACCCGTAAGCTCCAATTTGTTTTTTTCCACATGCAAAATGAGGGTGCGCAGACTCACCTTTGCAGAAGCGATATGAGGATTTTAAAAACTATTTCTAAGGTACTTAGCATGGGATCTGCGTGATATGTACTTAGTGGATGGTGATTATGATATCATGGTTTTTCCAAATCACTTCTTTATGGACTGAAACCCATGTTTTTTTCCACTTCGATTTTGAAAATTTTGCTCTATTATTTAAAGGGATAGCTCCCTTCCCTCTCCTCCAGATTCTAACAAACAAATAAAACATCAATTCAAATCGAGTCGCCTTACTGAGGCCATTGCTTCTCACCCATTAATCATCACAGGTTTTATGCTCCGGGGTCCTCCTGACTTGAGACAGTAATTGGTGTCAGTTAAGTACAGGAAACCAGAGGCTGGCAGAAAGGCCATGGGCCATGGTGATACTCAGTGCCAGCCACAGGGCGCTTCTCAGTCCCCGGGGAAGGGGAGGCTGTTTGGGGGGGCTGTTTCCCTTCTGGGTGTGGCGGGCACTCTGGTCCTGCACTCGGATTTGCTTCCTTTTCGTGTATGACTGGCGTGAATCTTTTATGACGCAGCAGCGAAAATTCTCCTTTATGTCTGGAGTGACTGTGCCTTTCTCATCGCGCGGTACGCTTAAGTTTCCGAAACTTGGAGAAGTCACAGTTTTGTTAGAATAACGCACGTTTTAAGTGCCTCTATATCCAGCATATTTCCTTGGGGTTTTTTGTTTGTGTGTTTGTTTGTTTTTTTAAATGAAATAGGACTATATTTCTCAGCCCAGACCTTGTATATGTACCCAGGAGAGAGAGGATAAGGGAATGGTGTGAGTGTCATTTCAGGGTGTGCTTCAAATCTCCAAGCAAGAGGATCTGCTTGTTTTCCCAAATTGCCACGGTTCCCTGCATGTGTGGGTGGAAAATATTTTCTATCAAAACAAACATGAATATACAATGAAGTAGAAACCAAAATTCAAAAGAACTTTCTTGACGGTGGTCGACGAAGGTGTTGCTTTTTAATGATAGCACCCTCCACATCCCCTCACCTGCCCTTCGGGATGAGTGAAGAGAAAGGTTAGAAAACATTTCAACAGAGTCTCTGTGTAGGGGCGTGAACAGGTCTATTCAGCGAGCTTTTCATTTAAGCCACAAAGTTGATTTCTGTTTTTTCTTTTGTTTTCACCAACAGTGCCTAAGGGCATAATTCACATGAATGTTGAGAAAATGCTTCATTATTTCTCTCTTTTGTTCTCACACTTATTGTTGCCAAAAATCAAACGGCATTTGTCGAGCCTTCGCGCGTACAGTTCTGACCGAGGGATGCTTATTTTGTGATAAGTGTTAAATAGCATCGTTTGTGAAGTATCTGTAAAGAAACGGTTGAGCTAAGGAAAATCATCAATTTAATTTCTAATTAGACTAGAAGTTGTTCAAAGAGGAGATGAAGAAAGCAAGACTGACCTTGGAAAAGAACGACATTGAAAACCTGTCACAGTGAGAGACAGCACGCTGAGAGGGAGGAAATACAGTTATTGAACAAAAAAGTGATAAAAACAGACCCACTCCATATAGAGAGAAGGGAGAAAACGTAACATGCATTGGGTACTTACCAGCCCAGGTGTCCTCTTACGGGGGTTTCATTTAGTCCTACACACACCTTGGGAAAGTATGTTCTCTCCGTGCAGGAAGGCGAAGAGCAGAAAGGGATGGTAGAGCTGGAAAGACCTCAAGTCCGTATGTTTCAAGTTCACGGCGGTGGTGCTGCTGTTTGCACACACTGTGGAACAGAGGTCACGTTCGACTGTTGAACTGACGTGTCTGGTTCTATAACCAGCTCTTCTAAGCTCCCTTGGCGTCCAGCTCTGATCCTGCAAAGCACGGGCTGTGAGGACTCTTCATTTGATGTTTATTGCTGTCTATTCTGGTCGCACAAATTCTCAAAGGAGCTTGTGAGCCCTGTAAAGCCAGGGACCGCAATTCCTTTACTTGGTCCCCTCCGGTGGAGTTTTGAACTATTTTAGCAGATGTTTGGCAAATATTTGTTGCATGATTGACCTTTTACACGGCGGCTGCACAAGCAACGACTCCTCTGAATTTGCAACTTAAACCTTAGTTTTTAGCCCACAAGCAATGTGACTTAGAGGTGTGTTTCAGCATTGTTCTCTTTCAGATATTTCTCGATTTTTAAAAAATATCAGGATAAAGCCAAGGCCAGGAACTTGGCCTTAATATTTAAATTTCCATCCGGTTATGCCCGTAAATTCCAGTATCTCCACTTAAAAGAATTATCATCATCTAGCAAGTCAAAGGTAAGATAAAGAGGCAAAACTGTTAAGATTTTTAAGTTACTTTTCCCCATACCAAAGTAGTGTGTCACAACCTTGTCATATAAACGTCATGTCGAAACGCCACCTCCTTACGCAGGCCTTCCTGGACCACCCACACAGATGGCCCTCTCCTTTGTGACATCCTATCCCTAAAGTGGTGATAACACTTAACGTGTCCAAATTAGGTTAATACATATTGATCTCGTACTCAAAAGACCGTATAAGACCACTGATGTCACCCGAAGTCCCCCGGGAAGGGGGCTGCACCCAGTATGCAGCAAAGGAGGCAGGCCGACCTGGGTTCCGCTCCCGAGTCCCCAGCCCGCACCTCCCCGCGTCTCCCCTCTCGGTCGCCACTCTGCTGCCTGGTCCCAGCTGCCTTTTCCCGCACTGCATCCTTCGTCTCCTACCGGAAAGAGAAGACGTTCTCGGCTGAGGTTCAAGATAATTCAATGGCCTATTGAAAGAGCTGCGGCTGAAGTTTCAAAACCAATAAGGAACTGTGAAAGACAGGCGCCGATAGCAGGTGCATTGGCGCCCTCGGGCCAGAGGAGCAAACGGGGTTTCGGGGGCCCTGGGAGAAGGAGGGAAGGGAGTGGAAAGTTCTGGAAGCTCAGCAGAGACCTGCAGGAGGGGCAGGGGGCACACCCCGAATCTCAGTCAGGAAGAGCATCAGGCCAACGGTGGCTCTAAAAGGATTTCTACCTAGAAAGCAAGATCTCGCCCTCTAAAATTTTTAACATTAAGAGGCTCCACCATTTAATTAGCCTTTGCTCACCCACTTCATTTGCATTTTCTCCCTGGATCCCAAGTTTCGGGCTCTGCCAGGATACGTTCCGAGTCGCCACACACAGCTGACAAGGAAACGGCTTCGAGCGCGTGCCCTTGCCAAGGGCGGCACCGCGCGAGGACCTGACGGGATGTTGGGTGCTTCTGAGTAACAGGTGGCCCTCCCTGGCGCCCTCGCCACAGAGCCCAGATGAAACGCAGACCCGGCTCAGCGCGGCTCCGCCTTTGGGTTTGATGCTCGCTCTAAGGGCAGAGCACACTGGGTCAGTCCGTCCTCTCTCCCTGCTAAGCTTGTCCGTTAGGTTATCATCATTCTCGGCTCCGAAGAATTACTCGTCACTGGTCAACAAGAAGGATGGGGAGCAAGTTCGTCCGAGGCCTGAGAATGCGCACTGTCTCCCTCCATTTTTGGCATGCTGACAAGTGTTCCAGTAATCACTTCTGTGTGTGTGTGTGTGTGTGTGTGTGTGCCAATTTCTCACCTCCAGGGGTGCACGTGAACTACAAAAAGCATAGATGGATTTGTCTCAAAATATATCTTCTGCAAGATTGAACTTTTAGGCTATCTGGGTATGCAGAAAGGCTTATCATTTCCATCAAGTGTGTCACGATGTGGGTGCAGTTACAACCCCGCCGGGAGCCAGAGCTGTCACCCAACGCTTTTCCTGATCAGTGATGGTTACCGTTAGGATAAAGTGTAGCTCGCCTACTCAAAAAGGGTATGAAAAAGTGTGTGCCTTGCTTCTGTAGGCCGAAAGTGAGTATTAAAGCAAAGAAAGAGGCTTATGGGCTCTCCATGCAAAACAGCTTCTTTTGGGAAAAGCCTGTCTGCTTCTGTTTCAAAAGTCGAAGGATCGTAGAAGCTTGAGATCCTGAGGAAATGTACCTGGCTCTCTGGCATCCGGAGTTTCTGCCAGGAAACTGGCGGGCCCCGAAGGTGACCCTTTTCACTAACTCATCCAGGAACGAAGGCGCCGAGCTTTCCGATTGTCACCTGCGTCCCTGGAGCTCACTGCGGAGGACACGAGGGCTGGCGTCTGCGCTGTCCGTTTCGATGTGTCCTTTTGCTTTTCCGAACCCTTCCCGGGCCCACAGCTCTGCTTCCTTTCTCTCCCTCCAGGCCACGGGTTTGGTGCGTCGAAGATGTCGCGCGCGCAGACCTTCCCCAGCTACGCCGCGGAGCAGAGCGCGGAGACGCCGCAGTCGCTGTCGCGCTCGGGCAGCTACGGCTTCAGCTACAGCTCCAGCCTCATCCAGTGACACGCAGGCAGCCGCGGCCGAGCAGAGACACCGTGCGACCCGGACCTGCGCGGGCGGCCTTGCGCCCTCCGCCGCCCGGAGGACCAACTGCAGCCAAAGTCGAAATGGGTCCGCTGTGGCCCCGGTGCCAGCGGAAGGGTAAAAGCTGGAGTTCTGCCTCCTTGGTTCCGTGGCTAAGTCCTTTATTTATTGAATTTCTTGAGGGGGGGTGGGGTAAATCTATGTTTTACAAAAATAGAATCCAAATCGTATGAACAGTCCTTTAAGTAAAATTCTCTGGGTCTGACGGGAGCAGCAGCCTGGGCCCCATGAGAGCTGCCCACGTGCGTTGTACCTGAGTGAAGGGACTAGCCCCTGTCCTCCTGGCTCTGTCTGATGACGGGGTTGGTCCTCTGACATAAAGGTGACCCACCGCAAGCCGTGTGGCTTGGAAGGTCTTGACAGGAACAAATCTAGTAAGCTCCACAAATGGCATTATAACTCTCCATATAAATAAGCCCAGTGACCATTAAGGGAACAAGACATTTAGACCACACTACCAAGCAGGGCCTTGTAGCCCTACTGTGTGTGCGTGTGTGTGCGTGTGTGTGCGCGCGTGCGTACGCGCGCGCGCACCTGTAGACAAACGTGGATATTGCTATATCCATCTACACTTTACAAGTATATATCAAATGTGTGCTGAGGGTGACAAGATGTGCTCACTTAAATTGTCAAAAAAAAAAAAAAACCCTGTAATTTGGTGCATTAAAATTAAGATCGTTATGTTGAATAGCCATTTTTTAAATAGTGCTGTACAAAAAAAAACAAAAAGCTTCTTATTAGCAAAAGTATTTATAGAGTCAGTGTGCTCCAATGACAAGTGTGAGGAGGGGCACGCCTTGGAGCAGAAGAACGGCATCCAGCTGTCCCACGTGTCACGGCACCGCGCTGTCCTTCAGGTTAGCGTCCCCTTCTGGTTCACGATGTTGCTCCCCTCGGCCATCCTGCTGAACTCGGTGGGGAAGGTTGGGTGTGATCACCCGTCCGCTTCCACTTAATTTCAAGAAAAAGAAGGACTCTAAAGGAGAAGACGTTTAAGACAGTAACAATTCCCTTGAAAAGAGCGGAGCTGTTTTACAGTCAGGAAAACGACAGGACCGTAAGCATCGTTTAAAATCTCCCGGAAGCTGTCCTCACAGAGCCTTCAGGGGCCTGTCGCTTGCTGTGTGATGGGGGTTTGCTGGGCCCCTCTGTCCTTTTACTGAACGTGGGTTGGCTGGCATGGTGAGAAAATGAATTAAATATAATTTTTCTCATCTCTGACATTGAATGACAAACCTTCAACAATTTAAAGAGAAGTGGTGATTTCTTCGCGAACGAGGGAAGTTTGGCTCATTCAGGTCAACCAAGGTAGTTTTGCCCTCAGTTTTGGAGTGCATTCAAGTAAAAATAAAAACAATTCTGCCTGCATTGTCCGGTGCCACGTGCCTGAGATGGTCCCCTCACAAATACTCCCACGGGCATGAAACAGCAGTGAGCTCGGGTCACGTAAGATGAAAACCTGAGTTTTTTTTTTTTCCCCTAATGCACAATTTTTTAAAATGATCAAAGTGAGTCCGTTGAAAGGGTAACCCGTCTTGCTGATCTGTGATGAGATTTTTTTCAGCCCTATCCTTAGCTGGAATGTGGATTGACAGTTCATTTCTGAGAATTACTACAGAATTCAATGGTTCTGAGTTTCTCCTGGGTAAATCCGCCCCTATAGCAACTACCTAGACTCTCCATATCTCTCAGATAAGTATGACAACCCATCGAGATGCTAATCATAAGAGTTAATGTGGCTGTGAAAAAATAATTATCCTAAGCTTTCGGGGATAGAAAAGAAAATGACGGTGAATTCTGCTGACAGAGCACAAGAGCAGGTGACTGGCTCCTGACGCTGACAGAGCTTTCCGGAAATCCCAGCTCTCAGACTGAAACGCCTCCGAATGACTTCAGCACGATGTGGCATTCGCTTTCGAAATGCCGTTAATAAAACCCACCAGAGCAACTCCCCGCTGAGACCATTTGAGCACAGCTCCTAGTGGAATCGCTCACTCAGTCGAGCTGTTGCCTAGAGACCACAAGTTTCTACAGGGGACTTTGGGGGAAAGGTCCTCGGGGGTCCTGGTTCCTGTCTCAGCTTTATGAATGTGCCAGAAGCAGAGACAGCGAGTCCGGAGGGGATTCCGCTAAGTAGATGAGTCTGCTCTCGTGTCTATTAGGTGGGAACACATGACCTGCATGAAGTTCTCCAAGACCACCACTTGCTCGTGGTCATTTCCGGTGAGCGTAACTGAGAGGGCATCAAAGAACAGGCATAAGCTTGGGCCAGTTCATTCTGAAAATCGGGCCACAGAAAGAGTCTGGGAGATAGAAATTTCCTGCCCACGTCTTTATCTAATCTCATCACGACGAGAATGATGCTCTACAATATGCCATGGTACATTTCTGAGGATTTATTCTAGCGTAGTCCTCCAATTATACTTACAGTTGTAGCTGAGTCAAAATTGCTAAATGAACAGATAGGAGAATTGATATTAACCTAGTATGCTTGGCATAAGGCAGTGTACATTGTAAAAACAATGACAAGCAGAATAAATCATCTACAAAAACCAAAGATAAAATGTTACTGAACCAGTCTCTGGAACGTCATAAAGTCAATTCCGCTGGAGCATCTAGAGCATTCATAGGCACGTGTTCAACTCGCTTGAGCTCGTAGGTTTTTGACTGAAGATGCCTCTACACTTTGCAAGGCACTGTTGTCCCTTCTGAAATTGTATTCTATCTTTAATACACGTGTGGCTTTTTCATTGTGAGCAAGTGGCTTGCTATGAACCAAAGACATTTTTCGGCTCCTTCTAGAAGTGACTCAGTTGGGGTTCCATCCAGACGGAGACAGGTGAGTGAAGGTGGTCCGTTTCCACATCGGGCTGGAAGAGAAGCCTGATGAGGGGACCCAACGGAAGTCATAAAGGCTCCCCTGGGAGCAGAGAAAGCCTGGAGGACGTACACAGCTCCAGAAACATCACATGAGTGAGTTTATTTTTTATGTCCCCCGGTTTTTCTTTTGAAAGTAATATTGTTGTACACACAACATTATATTTAAAATGCAGAAAGGTACAAAACAGCTTTCACCCAGTAGTTCGCTATTCTGGCGGAGGTGGAGGGGAAGAAAACGCATCGCTCACTTATTCGTTGTATGAATAAGAGAAACTCAGAACTAATTGATTTATGCAGGTCGTAAATATTCATGAATCGATAGGCTCCAGCCGCTGCCACGATTTGAACTTAATGAAATAAGAAATATATATTTACTTACGCATTAGGGAAGATGCAGTTTGACAGAGCATGTGAAATAAAGTGAAACACTTATTAACAGTAAACCTCACCTTTTCCACCAAGTAGCAACTAGAATGCTGGCCCTAGT
Organism: Pteropus medius; assembly: GCF_902729225.1. NCBI lineage: Eukaryota > Metazoa > Chordata > Mammalia > Chiroptera > Pteropodidae > Pteropus > Pteropus medius. Next base: position 5,281,284 of record NW_024340849.1, on the reverse strand, counting down.
GTCTCGTACAATTTTTCTCTGTCTTCGTTGGGCAATTAGGTTTGAAAATTATTTATCACCTATTAAATGGTCAATCACTTATACTTCCTGTCCGATATAGAAACAGTGGACTGATAAATAACTTTACACTGTTAGCAGTTTCTACAGATCCAATTTATTGCATGCGGTATCTTAATAGTAGATATTAAAAACAGGTCATAAAAGTTGATGTCTGCCCCTCATTTTTTGTTCAATATCTCAGAAAACCATTCAAAAGCATGAGTACCTTATTCCCTAGGTTATTGGAGACACTTCCTAAAATCAACCATTAATGATAGAATGAAAACAAGCTAAGCAAATTATATTCTTATAAAAAAAATTGTAGGCCGGTTTTGATTTTTATAACGGAGCACAAGAAATAAGCAATATACATTCAGTGGAGTCGAGCCTAAAAGGCCTTTAACACTTCATGTTATAACCGACACTATGCCAAGAACTGCTCAGTGAAAAGGATGCGTTTTCCTCCAATTCTGTTAACATGTTATGTCTACTGATATCTTGCAATTTCAAATTACCAATAATTAACTATACCACCCTCCAACCTCGGCCTTTCCAAAATCAGTAAAAGTATGCCTACTAGACATACCTTAATCGTTACGACAATAGGTGACATGCCACACAAATGAAATTCTAGCCAGTGAAATTTCTGGAGTGCAATTTCCCATGGAGAGGGCAGAGAAAGAGGACAGGGACTCGTCGGGAGGGTGGCAGTCTAGGGAAGTTGCGGAGACCCCCAGAGAGACATCCAGAGTGGCACTGGGGGTCTACCTTCCTTCCATTACAATGTCAGCTCCATGTCCCAGACTGAGAGAAGGCCAAGTACTAAGTACTGTCACTGAGTCCCGAGTAGGCAAGAAGTATGTCCATCAGTTGTGCAATGTTTTCGTTACCGCGCGAAGGACGACACGTGACCAACAAGCATACTTCCTTCAACTTAGTGAAAAGTATTCAACGCGAAAGGAAGTGTCACGAAATCCCCATGGTAAAATGTCTCCTCTGTAACATGAGGACCATTTTCGTATGGTCGACCTTTTGGGTTCCAACACGAAGACTTGGTTATCAGTGACACTGGCCAGGCCCTGAGTGTGTCAGAGGATGCCCCCGGCCCCACGTGTGCGTTCTCAATCACTGTTCTTTGAAAGCTGGACCCGCCTTTTCCCCCCTGAAACTACCATACATCCTTACTTTCGTACTGGAGAATGTGCATCGTTATCATCTCATTTCTACAATTTATTACAACGAGGGGAGGCATTGGAGAGTGTATAGACCCCCACGGAACTGTCATGAGATCTGGGGCACATTTCTTAGGTAGGCGGAAAGCTAATCGGCCCTGGAGGATTTCGCACAGGATCGAGGTCGAACTCTACGTTCTGCCGAAGAGGAAAATGAAACCCATGGACGTCGTGATTTATCCACAGGAAAGAAACGGTGAAGAGGAGGTTCGCCTAGTTCCAGGCTCCTGGGCCAGGATTGGTTCCTTGGCTCCACCTCGTTTCCCCGTGACATGCAGTGGGAGTTGAGAAACGCCACACGGCCCATAAACTAACAGGCCCTTGCACGTGTAAGTGTTTTCCCCAATTTTTCAGATGTTGCTAATTCTTCCCGAACTCATCTCCAACTATGTCAGCAGAGAGGCTTTGTGGGGTGATTCGTTAGACTCGCTGTAGGTCATGAATGATTGGTGTACCTGTCGCTGTGCTTACACTGTCATCCAGTTCCTTGTTGGAAATTCAGACTTACTTTTCCTAAAATGACAGCGAACTAAAAAAAAAAAAATGGCTGTCTATGTTTTGTATTCCTATTAATTCATCATATTATAATTGCAGTTATTATCTAGGGGATCTTTATTACCCTGTAGCACTTTGGTTTAATTATTTGTGGCATTTGTCACAACTTCGTTAGAGAATTAATAGCATCACAGCTACATTTTTGTTTTCACGAGAACTTCAAAAAGCTTCCATTTTCAATTGAAATTTGGGGAATAATTTTTTTTACATTAAAATACTTTACACATCAAGTTTTTTCTTATAACAACAGTGGGCAATTATTTAAATTAACCAAAGCTTAGATAAATTAGGAATGTTAAAATGAACAAATAACATGAAAACCACATTTTACTTGTGATTTCCATATACTTTTCCTGAGTTTAAAATTTTAATGTCTTGTAAACCCTTAAAGAAGAGCAATAGGAATAGGAATACGTCAAATTCCTTCTAATAATTCTGTTTAATAAGTTTTAGTTATCCCCGCTGCCCTAGTGTATATTCCATCCTGATTTTAAGAGGAATGAATGGATTTAAATTTTCTAATAGTTATTTGGAGGCAGTTTTAGTAGTTGATACAATTAACTTCCCCGATCTGTTCTCTACTTGGAGGATTGTTTTAGACTTAAAGAGAGCATAAGATCAACCGTTCTGTAGACACAGAATTATAGGGCGAGGCCTCTACCTTGACCCTGTAGTTGTGTTCGTGTTGGAATTTGATTGCCGTCTTAATTCACCGAAGTGATCCACAGCCTCTTAAGAGTTGCTTATTTTCAGGAATCCAAAATTTAAAAGCCTAGATTCAGGTAAAGGAGACTAAGATAATGACTTTTTTTTTTTTTAAGTCACCACAGGTCTTCTCTCAAAGAAAACATCATGAGAGGGGTTTTATGGTTTTCCAGTATCATTAAGTATTTGACAGAAGGGCTGAAAGGCAGGGAAAATAAAGAATAAAGTGATAGTATCTTGATATACAATATGAATCAGAAATTAACAGGATATAGGTCCAAATGAAATAATTTAATTAATCAAATTCAGATTTACATATCTAGTGCATAATTCAAGGAACAATGCTTATTCTTATCAAACAATGTATGTCAGTGGGTGGAGTGGGGAAAAAGAAGCTTTATATTTTTGTGAAGACCTGAAATAGAGATTCTTTCCAGTTCTAAGACACTCTGTATTATTTTAGTTATAGGAGGCAGCATATGAATCACAGTAACAAATCAGGCTACTCCCTGACAATAAATGAGCATAAAAGCGAGTGTTGTCTTTACAGCGGACAGCAGAATACCCTTCCCAGCACCCTCTCCACCCAAGCCGGAATGCATGTGTGTGCGCGCGCGCACACACACACACACATTTTTGACTTTTGACCTCTATGTGTCCCACTATAGTTAACGTCTTAGGTCCACACGAAATTATCCCATTTGGCAAATTCCTTACTCCTGTGAATCTGCAAAATATATTAAATTATGTGTTATATGTTTGCTTTCTGTAAATTATTTTAAATGAATTTATATATACTTTGTGAAGTCTTATCCTGCACATTATGAAGGGGTGTCATTTTTCATTGATTAAATATGTTTATGATTATTTTGATAAAGATCATTTTTGGATGCTAAGCCCTTGTTATGAAGTAAAATACCCATTACAAATTTGCTTCCCTTAAAGAATATGTGATTTGATAGCCTTTAACTTTAATCACAACCTATTCCAGATAATAGTTGAAGCAGCTCTACTTAAATACTAGCTGAGCTACCTTTTGGAAAGAATACTCTCCCTGGAACCAAAAAGTAAATTTCTGGCAGAATAGAAAATATGATAATAATGAGGCAATAATAAAATTAGGAAATTAAGTTATTTTTAAATCTGTCCATGTGATTTATCCCCTTGGTAAAAATACATGAAATGCGTAGGTTAAGAGTAACCTTCTGAATTCATAGTTTCTATATCTTGATCTTCGATAGATAAAGTACTCTATTGTTATTATGGTACTAGACATAATTATAAGAAATTTACAAATGCGATTGCTACCAGAAGGATCATTTATAGTTGCGCAATATTAAAATTTCCTCCATCACTTAAAAAAGAATGTTAAGCAGTTCAAAAGTACTACTTTCTGCCACAACTTTGCATGACTGAGATTTGAACATCTAAATGGATGGTTTTTACCCAGGAGTTATTGAATATTGTCAGCACTGTAATATTACATGATCTCCTTACATTTTTGTTATTATGTGATGAACTGTAACTATGTAATTAAACAGAATTCTGACAATCATATTCTGCTAACCTTTGAAACGTCACTTATTCCTTTATTTATTGGCTTGCTATTTTCAAAATAAAGTAAAAGAAGGCCCTTTATTAAATGTAAGATCACTGAGAATTTATTATGTATTTCTAGTGTTTTCCTAAACCCTACGTTATGATAGAATATAATTTTCATTAGGTTGACTCTGGTTTGGTGGAATTATAGAATATTCATATTGAAAATGACATTGGAGATCAACACTTATTTTCTACTAAAGAGAATCCAGAGTTTTAAGTGGCTTTCACGGCATCACACGACTGGAAAATAGCTTTTCCTTCACCATTATGCCCACCTTCTAATAACCATATTATTTTCCATCCTATGATATAGAGGGCTTTGTCAGCTGGATTTAGATCAGCCTGGAAATATGCTTACCATATCTGTTCGTCAAACTTAATTTTTAAGTATTAGCTGGGCATTTCTAGTTGATTCACTAGATTAATTTGCTAGAAGGGTTTTTCTTTCAGAGGGCCATGCCTTTAAAGAGAGTGTGAGGCTTCCGTAATATCAGAAGAATCAAAGTGAGTGACGGAGCTGACATCAAAGAAGACATTTAATAAATACACGTCACCAGGCACAGCCCAATAGCAGTTACTTTGTTTTTTTTTGTAATGTACAAAGAAAAACAAAACCAAATCTTTATAAATATATATATGTATATAAAATGCCCCCCAATGGCAAAACTACTATCCTTACTTCCAATCTATTCAAGAAATATATTAGACAAATTTACTTATTTTTGATATCGATATGGTGAATCAGTAAAGTAAATGTTTGAGCAAGAACTGGATAGAATATCTAAACATTCCTGGAAATACGAATTATCCTAATACCTGGATGTCTCAGGAAACCAGGCTGCTGATTTGTATCATCCCTAAGGTGAGTCGATCACAAGACACTTATTGAGTGCTTACTGTGCTTGCTACCTATAGAGCATGAGTAAAGGACCTGCAGCATCTCCTGGTGCGTGGTTCTTACTGCCTGTTCAGTCCTTATACAGCATAGTATAACCATAACTCCAAAACTCTCTCTTGCTATTTGAATTGTATAAATTTTTTCAAACTTCCTTTTCTAAAATGTTCTATTCCTCTCAACACAAACGTCCACCTAAGACAAATATTTATTTACCATTACTTTCTATGTATGGGTGAATTATAGAAATTTCTTCTCTATATCTTACAGTCTTCTGAATATTTGCAAACTTTTGTTATAAGGTAGCCAAAAAATATATATATATATATACTGTTTTGAAATTCAATTTAAAATAACTTTAATCGACTCTTCTAAGAGCTGAGAATTCAAATTAATACCACACAGAACTTAGAGTGACTTGGGGTGACATTTGACATCTCAGGTAAAATCAACACCGAATATAATACTAAATGCTCACTATATTTGTGAACAAATGTAATTTCATCCTTCACATTACAAATGTCCTTCCTAAGTCTTCGACGGAGATGTAAAACGGTCTAGCAAGGCTAATCAACAAAAGAGAGAAAACACAAATCACCGATATCATCAATAAAGCTGGTCGCCCTTGCAGAGACAGCACTGCAGATACCCAGCTGCAGAAACTGAATGTTAAATGGTCTTAAGTGAATCCTGGGACCAACTCGGCGCCAACAATTAGATAATGGGCCAAATCCTTGAAAGACATAAACTACCAAAACTCACACAGGAAGTAGATGAACTGAATAGCCCTCTAGCCATTAAAAAAAATGAATCAATAATAACCTTCCAAAATGAACGTAGCTTTCTACCAAACATTTAAGGAAGAAATCCTAATTACCTGTACTCTTTAGAAATATATGCATATTTCTAAATAGATATAGATATAGATTTAGATATAGATATAGAAATAGATTTAGATAGATGAGATAGAGAGATAGAGATAGAGAGAGACAGAGAGAGAGAAATAGATATAATGACCTTTTAGCCCATTATGCTGCTGTGAAGGAGAAGCTCATAAGAGGCATCTGTGAAGCTTGTGCCTCTGTGGTTCTTCAGCCAAATGCGTGGCGCTGGCGGGGACGATGGCTGGTTGACAGGGCAGCGGCCAGGAAGAACTGGGCGTACAGCAGAGAGTGAAGACAAGCTGGAGCCTACCAGGCCCTCTCCATCTGTCCAGCAGCATGCCGACTAAAATGCCTTGCAGAGAGCAGAGTCCAGCGCGCCACATCTCCTGCAAGTTCCCTTTGGGCCAGTTCTAACTCAGAACCGAGCAGGAAAGGGGATTCTGGGAATTATGGGGTGTACAGACCGTCCGCCTGAGGTCACCTTTCTGGTTTTGTTTCTCTTCCTTTCTCTGCAGAAGCCTCATATTTGTTACATATAGTTGTATATTTCTCGATCACGCTGTTACCGCCTTGGTCCCTTTTAACCGGGGATCCTCCCAATTCACATTTACCCTTCGCGCAACTGGACCTGAAAATAAACGAAGGCTGAAAACCTGTGACCAAGAGAACCCTTCCTCGTGGCTCGTATTTTATTCCACTTTAGCAGAATCCAGAAAACGGTTATTAACTCGGGTGCCTCAGACTGTGTTCTGTGACGGGTGGATGGTCCCATCAGCGCCTCTGGCTTCGCTTCTGCTCATTAACTTGACGTGTCGTTGTCATTTTGCGGCTTGAGATAGAATGTATTACCTTCTGCTTCACTGTGGACTAAAAATTTCACAAAGCCTGATGTTGGTCTGAGCGTAGTAGGGAGACAGAATGATCTCATCCCGAGCTTCAGATCGCATTCTCTATTTGTGCCCAATTTTCATATACCATAAAAATACCTGGCTCTATTTTGCCGCAATTGTCAATTGAGATAATAATGTTTATCTTGCCTACATCTTAGAGTTGTTTTAAGAATCAAATGGAAGAGTATGAGAAATTGCTTCCAAAGTTATAGTACACGGTAGAAACACATCATGATATAGTTTGTCAGTAGCCACAGTTGATAATAGCTAGCTCTGCAATAACGATTGGAATAATGATCAGACATGCAAAATTATAGAAAGGCTAGAAGAGTTATCTACGTTTCTAGAAGCTACTGAGACATTATATTTCTCTGTACATTTATGCGAGCTAAAAAAAAATTAAAATTTGCTTCTGATGCTCTTCATATGATGAAATAAAAAAGTGAGATAAATCAGCTCAACCGAAGCCACATGGAGAGCTGCAGTAAGAGATTTTAATGATGTTGAGAGTAAATCGGAGAGCTCAGAGTCTTACCTGGTCAGCCGATTAAAGAACAATGGTCTTGTTCACGAGAAGTATTTTTGAACACGTAGGATAAGGGTTCTAATGAATAAGTTAATGGGTGAGAAGGGGATCATCTTAAGAATGAATTTCCAAGAAAATACAAAAATAATTTTATTTAAATTTTGAAGACTGGAGGGAGTCATCGGAGATCCTCAAGTTTTATGTCTTACAAATATGGTTTGGCATCACTCTTCGGGGATTTGAAGAATTGTTGCTTGATATTTTAAACTTGTGAGAACTTAGTTTAAAAAGGGCCTTTGCTCACCTGAGCCCATGCGGAAGACGGACACTGGCTGCCTACTGTTTTCTTCCTTTAATGGTGTTTGTTTCTACAGGTCAAATGTTTCTCAGTATAACTTTGTGGCATTGGAGGTTTTGCATTTAAAAAATGGACAAAGGTGACCGTCTTACTTGGAATTTCAGAGGCAATCTGTTACAAAGAAACTGATACTTTGTGTAAAGCTCTATCTGTCTAGACAAAAGATGCAGTTTTAAAAATAAATAAATGGGTGAAGTTGAAGTCTAGAAGAAAGACAAAATCTATTATTTGGGGGACTGGTGAATGCTAGTATCCAAATCCAGTCTCAGTCGCAGTGTTAAAAATGAACTTTTGGCCGTTATTCTAAGACTCCTAACTGAAAGTGGCGATGGGATACTGACTTGCATTTATTTATACGTGTCTTTATTTAAAACAACCTTGGATGTCTTTGGATACCCCCGTAACACATTCAGGTCTTACATAAGGTCCTGAATTTATATATAAAGTCTTGCCCTTAAGAAAATGGCCATCCAGTGCGGAGAGTGCCAGACATTCTTCAGCTCCATTGGAGGGATTCTTCGTATGTGTTATTTAGAAGTAAGTTATACCCCACCCGCTACTGTGGATGCTGAAGGGACAGACACCGTCCCACTGACACCTGGAAGGGGCACTGATTCTGGAACAAGTGAGGCAAATAAAAGGTGGGTTCCAATCTCATCCACGTGTTGACGAGTGACATCGTTTCGGTTTTCAGCAAATCGCGGAGCCGGAGCAGCTCAGCTCCAAGCAGGAGCTGCGCTGCCTGCGGAGGAAGCCACCTGAGTCGCCACGCTGTCTTCCCGTGGTCCCAGCTTGTTGCGTCACCGCTATGAGTGGCGCATATTACGCAAATAAATCGACTGGCTTTTATAACATAGCATCGGCTTCCAAGGCTTCCAACCAATACCCCCCCACACAAACTTTTACCGCCACAAACCCAAATGTAACAGGCTTCTTATCGTTCCTTCTTCCAGACATTGGTTAAATACATGCAATCTGCAACCTCGCATCCTTTTGCAGTGCGAGATTTTCTAGAATCGGGTCCAAGTTTTACGTTCCTCTCTCCTTTTTTTTCTGGATGAAGGGACACATCAGAATGACAGTTGTGCACAGAGAACGGCTGCTAATTGGTTCAAGTCAAAGCTCCAGGGTAACTTTTTTTTTGGAAAGACGAGATTGTTGAGGTATCTGCTGCATTACAGAGGCTCTGGAGAGATCATCTAGACCACTGTGAAGAGTTTGAGATAAATTTATGGTAAACACCAAACTAGTAAGCTAAAGAGAGACAATTATTAGCTCTAGGTGGGAAAAAGTTACGTAGGAGAGAAAGCACAATTATTTTACCACGCGATTCAACCGAGGAGAGTGTTAATGAGATAAGAAAAAAACAAACACTAAATATTGAAATAATCAAATTTTAATACAAATATTCTAGAAGGATGGACACACGAAAAAGGTATTCACGTGTGGTGAGTTTGTTGGGAAGACGACATCAGTAAATTAATAAAGAATGTGTAAAATGAAAAAAAAGAAATCCAGTAGTGGTATGAGCATGCTATTCAGAAAAGTAGAAGAAATAAAACAATCGGAAGAAGTGAAATTTTTTATCTCAATGGAGGGGAAATGGGATGGGTAGGGAGCTAGTTTTTGCAGAAAACCCTGTAAAGCAATTTGACTCTTTGAAGTACATACACTTATAAAATGCACCAAGTGGCACATTGTACAAGGTGTCAGTGGTTGGAATTTTCTTCTGCATTTAATTCTACATGTTAATATAATTCTATAGAAATTCTCACCTAATATTTTTTAATGGCAAATGAAACTAATAATCGTGGAGTACCAGATTTTACTCATTCAAGCAACAGAATACAGTACATTGAGGCAAACATTTGCATGCCCTACAAAACCGGAGAGTCTGAACTTACACATAAACCTGGAAAATATGTTCTAAAGAAGGTAACTGTATAACATCATTTAAACAGGGACGATAGGCAGGAAGTGGGGATTATTCCAGACATTTACCACCCATACTCCCCGTTTACGTCTCACACCACCTTACAACATAGTTAGTGCTTTAAACCTGGAAAAATATAATATGTAAACCGACCTTGAAGATTTATAAAATTTCCTTAAAAAACACTGCAGTTATCACAGAAGTCACAATTCTGCCTGTTGGATCCTAGCAATAGAAAAAATATTAAAAAACACATTTTTACTTTTCAGATAAATGTATACATGCCTCGAGACCTGGCTTAGAATAATTCCAATGAACAGACCAATGAAAATAATATATACTAAATTTATGCAAAAGCATGAAGAAAGATCAACACTTTCTATATACTACATTCTAATAGTGGCCAAACTAATGATGATAATAAAATAATGATAGTACATGTTTATATCGTTTTATATTTTTCAAATATATTTTCTTATCACTATTGTGGAAAGAAGTTAAACTTTGTATTCACAGTTTAACATCTCCTCCTACACTTTACAAGTATCTTAATTCTACGGTATCTTCAAACTTGCTGAAATTTCATACAAGCAGTACAAAAATACAGCACATTATTATAAATCAAGGAGATATCATTTTGATTACAGTGATTTTTAATTACAATGTGGACTCTCTAATTTGGAAAATTACTACAATGCAGATATAGTTTTTTTTTAAAAAAAAAATATTGTTCTATACGAACCAACATAACTTACCTACCTTGTCATCAAACAGCAATTCTCTTTGATTACTTCAATGTAAATATTAAAATAACAGCATTCGAAGGAAACACAGATTCTTATGTAATGTATTACATATCAATATAAATTATATATGTAAAAAAGAATCTTAGAAAGCATCTTGCTTCCTAAGTAGCAGCTCGCAAAAAGATTTAAACATAATTTCATTCCATTCTGACTTTTTATTTCAATGATCTGTTTTGATCTCTTTCCTTAGTAACAACCAGAATAGTAGGTACATCAGATTGGGGGAAAGCACACAATACACACAATACACACACACAATATCATCATCAATAATAATATCAACATATACACACACCATATTATATATAGCATATTATATATGTATATGTAGAATTTCCAAACTCTGGCAAATTAGGTATAGTATTAAAGAGACTACAATGAAAGTGCTTTATTAAGACACCTGGAGGGGTAAAAATATGAATGAACAGAATTCCATCTGTGTAACAGCTGGAGTGTAACAGGGTAGCGGGGGCTGGGGGCGGAGGGGGGTCGTCGGAGACATTGCCGCAGGACTTAGGAGAGTTCCAAACCCCTGAAAAAAATCCCGAGCTCTGCGGAGAAAGAACATACAGCAACGAAGGAGGGTAGAGCTAACTGTCTCTTACACATTTTGAGTGAGAGATTGTTAAAAAGTTAAAACATGGAAAAATAGATATGTTTCAAATGTTCTGGAGACTTTGCAACACTTAACTGGTTTGCCCCAAAAGTCATCCCTAAAACCCTGAGTAAAAACTATCTGGCTGTACCATTCTCAGTCCCCAGCCGTCATCTTCTCTTTTAAAACGGGACTTATATTCCCATTAGTCTTTGAGAATGTGGTTATCAGCGTCTTCCAGAAAGTAATATTTTGATTGTCTTTAACTTTTAGGAAAAAGAAATCATCTATCTTTTAAATAATGGTAAGTTGCTTCACTGTGCAAACTGATAGATTTAGACATGGAAACTTTCCTAGATCTGATATAGTTAACAAAACAGTAGATCGCGTTCCTGTAAACTGCCTTCCCACCTTATTACACTAATCTATTCCTGGAACCCGTCGTGAATCCAGATGTAAAGATCTTTAAGCAAACAAAATAAAAAATGACTAACTCTTCTTGCATGTACGTTAAGTACAACTGGAAAGTGATTGTTTTAAATTTTTCCCTCTTCTTAAACAGGTTAGGGCATTCATGATTTCTGTAATCCACAGCATAATTGCACCATTTGGCATATATGGTATTTGAAGCTAAAATCATGAAATACTCACTGACTTGCTTAAAACCATAAATGACAGCTTAGAATCTATCCAGACAACATGAATTTGCCTTGGGTTCACTTAAAGACTATCATGAGAGTCTCCAACTTGAATATTTAAATGCAGTTTTTGTGATGAGCCTTTTTAGAGACGAGTAATAAATATTTGAGACATGAATGATCACTTTATTTGGTAATGACCATTGTGCTTTCAAGGTGACCCCAACCGTTATTTGGTCTCAGAAGTGCTTTTCACTGCCGGCATCCACCTAGAATTTGGATGATGATAAGCATGGTCTCTGATTGCTCTATAGTGATAACTCCAGGGCTGTCTTTGGTCAAACAGTTTCTCCATATCCCTCCCCATGTCTTGATGCCTTCACCTCCTTCCCTACACCTTCCCAGTCTCACCGTTCTGTGCTACCACCCGCAACACCACTTCCGACTAACATTCTCTTTCTTGTATTCAGATTTAATTACTTAAGTTATTTCATTATTTCAATTTTAATTATTTAAAAAACAAGAACTAAAAATGCCTAGGTGCCTGACCTTTTCGAGAAAATGTATATATGCAAATTAATTCTCAAAAGTAGGAAAAAGTTAATATCAAAAACATTGAGTTATTATTGGACTGCCTACGACACTTGCTCATAATACTGGGCCAGCGATAATACTCTGAATTTCTCAGCAATGCGTTTTGGCCCCGCTCCTCGCCCTTTAGGTGAACAGTTAATTGACTGAAGCCATTTCATCCTTACTGGCCATGATACCTATTTAATGATAGACAAATAACCAAATGTGTTTGCTCTGTCAAATTAGTGAACTCTCTACTAGACAGAAACAAGGGTTAATGAATTGTCCGAAGTTGTTGGCAGCCATCTCGGAAACACAAGAGAAAGTCTGAATGAGCGTTAGGCTACCAACAAAAAAAGGGGATCCAGCGCGTGGAAGGGAATCCAGAAACTGGTTTACGCCTGTTTAATTTCAGACACAACATTCAAGCCCTGGTACCCAACCCCAGGCTGAAGCTTGATCTGTCCTTGATTGCCCTGTTACATGATTCAGTTAAGTTTCCTTTTGTGTACAAGCTAGTTAGAGTCAGATATTTCTGAACCATTTCTGTTAAGAATGTCCTCTAAGTAATGTAGTATTTTTCTTATCAAATAAATTATATTCGGCCAACCGGTGTTCAGGGTAGACACTGCGTAGTGGGAAGAAATTGTATAAGGATCCATATGTGTAATTGTCCTCACAAATGAGCTCAGATCGAGGAAAAAGCTTAGATTCTGGTCTTTGGCCTACGAGAGAAGGTTGGGTAGTTGACATAAATATCCTCTCCTGCACCATCCGACGGTTGCCTGGCAGAGATGGGACTCCTGTCATTGCTGGTTGCCTAGAAAGAAAGGGTGTCAATAATTCACAGCATCTCAGCAGCTGATGAAGACGGTCTAAATAAAGCTCTCTTCAATTCAATCACAATATCGTCAAAGTCCTATTATGATTAATTTCATAAAATATTGAACTTCTGCGAGAAATCACATTCTTGGCTGGCCGGGGTCCGAGTGACATGCATCGGAAGCCAAGTCAAGATCATTGCTTGCTCTACTGAGTTTACGGAATACCTTTCCCAATGGCACACTGTTTGGTGAGAATATATGGGAAGTTAGTGTAGTATTTTCCCATAGTGGGTACCATTGAATTGCCGTTAAACGAATGTCTTAATAAACAATACGTTTAAAGTACGTGGTGTCCTGGACTAAAAATAAGCAACTGAACACAAGAAAAGAAATTAAGAAGACAAACTGACATTCGCTTTCAAGATGATGCTACGTAATCATCGCAGTGGTTTTGGCGTTTGCCAGGGGAAGGCAAAAGGAAAATTCAACTGTCATTGTTACTGACATGGCCTGTCAAAAAACAACAGAATCAAGTGTAACTTATTTATCTTTCACAGTCCAACTTAATATCTAACTTTCTAATCATCATTCAAGGTATCATTATTCTACGAAAGCCTGAAAGAGTTGAATACCTAGTGGGGGAAGTTGAAAAGGCCATTTCTGCCTCTGACATTCAGAGCAACAAAGCTGACTTGGGATCGGTTTGAGTGGACAATAGCTAAGGACAAAGAAGGGATCCAAAAATTGTCTATGACCGAGCACTATTTATCCATACTGGATGGCAGATGAGAAAACAAGACTTTTTGAGTCTTTACAGTTGGTGCCAGAAAACAAGCCATGCATTCTTCAGGGAAAAAAAAATTGTTTTGCAAAGGGTAACTACTTAATAGAAGAAAAAGTTAAACAGGTAGATTATTAAGAAATCTGAAGCACACATATTGAATTGTCAGAAACTTTTTAGGACTTGGCCTGATGGCCGAGTAGAATTCAATTGTAAATAATTCAATTGGAGAGAAATGGATGGAATTGTAGATAACACTTAGAGATTTTGTAAACAGAATGATATCTTCAAAGAGAATATGTGACCTATGGTGGAGACAAAAAGCATGAAAATAAGCATCCCCGTTATCTGCAAACGCAGAAGGAATTTTCTACTCTTTCAAGTACACAATAAGTGGCAGGATAAAGTAGAGTGAGGAGGAAAATATCACAGCTCATCAGACTCCTGCAGCCCATCCAAAAACTCTTCAGCTTTATAATCCGAGCGTCCATTAATTAATAAATTTATCTCAACGTAACGATGCTAATAAATGTCATGCATCACGTCCCCCTTACTTCTTGCACGCTCACTATGCTTCGGATCTTTTAAGTAGTTTCATTTAATTTAATCCTCACAATAACCTTATGACAAAAATAGTATTACGGCCTCTACTGGGTCAGATAGTGACCCCACAAAATTGATGACCTTTCCAGACCTTCATAATGTGACTTGATTTGGAAATAGGGTTAAATAGGGTTGTTGTGTGCTCACGTGCATGTGCGCGCGGGCACACACACACACAGACTCGCACAGGGAAGAATGCCATGTGAAGATACAGGCAGAGCTTAGAGGGATGTAGCTACAAGCCAAGGATTGCCAACAACCACCAGAAGCCTGAAGAGAAGCATGGGACGAATTCTCCTTCCAGGAAGAAAGTGTTCCTGCTGAGACCCTGATTTTGGACTTCAGCTCTCTTAGAACTGCAAGAGAATAGGGTTCTGTTGTTTTAAACCACCGACTTCATGGTACTTTTGTTCACGTCAGCCAGGAGAATAAAAAAGAAGACATTTATGACACATGAAAGTGGGGAAGTGGCAACTCTGGGGAAACTCACCTTGTTCTGTGTCTCCCAGGACTCTTCAAACTGGGCCCTTTTCTGTCTCCTCCTTCTGAAATACATATTCGACAGAGGTATTAAGAATGACACTCCAGCACTAGGATCATTTCAAATGCTCGCTACCTCGCCTGTACCCCAGCCCACACACTCTTACTGAGTTTGTCAAAGGAGCTGTCCATGGTTGTTTTGTACACACTTACCCCAAATTCCACCAACCCAATTTTTTTCATTTCCCTGCCTTCTCCAATGGGCTCACAGATGGTGGAGGGAACTAAATGGATAACCGGCCAGTGTAGATTAGTAATCTCTTAGTGAGTTTACTAAGGAATGGGTCATAGTGCATTATACGTAAATGGCTTACGACCTTCACCAAATAATCTCAGACTTAGAGATTCCTGATCATTAAAGCTTCCTTTTACATGTCAACGGCGTAACTTCTTGGATGCCAATGATAATATAATTAAGCTTTATAAAATCTTCCAGGTATTTTACTAAACCACCTGTAAGGGTTATTTTATTGAGATGTCTTCAAAAACTCTTTATTTAACATTCTGGGAAACTGAGGCACAGAGGGTAACCTGTCCAAAATCTCATGGCTGGTTAGTGATAATATGAGAATTGGAATCCACAGCCCTCCCTGCTCCATGACTACTAGGCTCTCCTGCTTTGGGTTCATGTTGCTGCTATTGAAGGGGCAATCTGGAGCCTGACTATTCAATAAACTCTCCAATTAAACCCACATAAAACTAACTTCGGGGGGAATCTTTCAAGGGAAAATACAAGAGAAGAAGAAAAGAAGCTTTTGTAACTGAACGCAAAAGATCAAATAACTATATCCCAGCGTATAAAAATGGTTATTATGGGGAGATGGTGACTTTCTCTTTCATCTCCCTAAAGAAAAGATTCTTATTGAATAACAGAGAAGATGGGTCAGAAGAAAAACGGTGGAGTTTTTTAAAAGATGAGGGCATAATTTCTTCATGGAAATTTTGAAAACCGAGCATGAGAGTCTCTCTCCAAGAAAATGTTATTCAGACATTGACAGCTGATTCTAACGATCTCTTCTAGTTGCTATGAAATCATCCTATTACGTCAGCTTAATCACAAAATTTCCTTATTCTATATGCTTTGATTTATTTACCTAAGTATAATTTAAACAATGGCTTAATGTATTTATTTATTTTGTGTGTGAGTTTACTGTGTGCAAGTCGTATTTCTAGGTATTTTATATAAATTATTTGCTTCTTGAGAGAAACCTGTCACATCGATGTTATCATCGATAACAGAGAGCACGAAGCTCAGAGCGGACGATGCGTGTTGACCTTGTACACAGCAAATTATGAGTTATTTGCATTTCCCTCTGGTTCTCTCCACCCCACGCGCATCCCCTGAGCGTCCCCAGGGGCCAGAGGATTTCAGCACCGAACCCCGGGATCCCCTGGCAAACCAAGGTGCCCTGTCTGTTGCGAACATCGACGCTGGCAACAAATGTCGAGATACGTGTCTAACACCTTGCTCACTACATGCTAAACAACTTCTTCAGCGCACAGACCGCCACGCTCACCGGGGTGACGCACGTCTGCAGCCACATGCGCTTAGCAGCACTGCTGTTGCGACCTAATGGGAGTGACCCGGGCGGGGGGCAGAGGCCGGGCGTGGGGCGCTGCGTGGCCCCAGGGCGCGGGGGGCGTTCCGAGCCCTGCAGGCTGCCATGGTTGGCTCTGGCTTCTTCTGTCCCAGTTGGTACATCTAAAGGGATGGAGCCATTTTAACTGGTCGCTAGGGCAGTCCAGAAGGTCATTGTTCAGCCCTTGGGTCACTTTTCAAAACATTTGTGTTGTAAGGACCACCACCAGCTGACAAGGCACTGCTGTTTCCGTTGTGGCCTTCGGCCATGATCACGCGTTCTAGTCCAAATAATTTCCTTTTTGTCATGTGGAACCAAATGGGACAATATAGTCTACGGTTCAGTTTAGCTATTCAGGTAAAAGTGATGCATTTTCATGAAAGTAAATCCTGCATGTTCAACAGCTGTGACCCTCCAGAGACCACTCTGTCCCTCACTCTCTTAGCCATGCTGCCCGTGGGTGCCGTGGGTGCCTGCTGTCATATCCGCGGTGGGGGTGCGGGGGTCGTTGATCAGCCAAGGTAAAGCTGCAGAGGAACTGTCAGTGTCACTACCTTCCTGGGTCCCTTACCTCAGTTTACTAATTTCTGACAAGAAAAAGGCTTGAGGGCTGTCTGGAGGCGGAGAGGAGGGAAAAATGACAGTTTTGTATTTCGGTTTAATTAGACGAATGCTTATTGACCGTCCATTATTTGAAAGACTAGCACTCAGTGCTCTCGACGCTAAAAAGTGAATAAAACACAAACTCTGCCGTTAAGAACAGAAGGAAAATGATTAAACCGCAAAGCAGGCCGCGAGGCGCAGCGGATAAGAAGTACCTGGGATTTGGGATGGTGACACTCGGGAGGGAGAAGGACGGACCTTCCAAAGGAGACATGGGCCCCCTACATCGAATGGTCCACGGGATTAAGGCCAAAGATGGGGTAAACAGCATTTCGGTGGCATGAGGATGATAAGCGAGTTGGGTGTGTTCACGGAACAAAAGTCGCCGTTTTAACAAAATTTTCAGCATTGGGAGGATAACTAACGTAGAAAATCTGAATGAAAATGAGGCTGGCATCAGAACGAAGGGGATCTCGGACGACAGGGTTCATGAGTTCTACCGTTATCTGCGGGGCATGAGGAAGGTCGTACGAGGTTTTAAACAGGAGGGAGGACGACAAGGCCAGTCTTAGCTTTTAGAAGAGGAACCGGGAAACAACAGACGGGTTAGAAAGAGGGGGGACACCTGCGAGCAGGAGATCAGAGTGGAGACTGTCACTAAGCTCAGGACAGGGCTAAGAGCCCCTGAGCGGATGGAGGCGGCGGATGAGAGGGCGAGATGCAGAAACCCACTGGGGAGACGGTCAGCGAGCCGCGTGCATGCGTGCGTGCGTGAGCGTGTACAGGCGTACGTGCGTGTGCGTGTTTGGTAATATGACTGGGGGAAAAGAGAAGAGTAGACAGGGATGTCTTCATTCACTCAACAAACACGTGTTTAAGTAACTACAGTGCGCTAGATGTGCCGGATGTAGACGTCAAACGTCGGGTCTCCTTCTTAAGATAACACTCTGGTTGGAACACAAGGGTAAAGAGTCATTCCAACCACGGAGCTCACAGCTAAGGTTGCAATGAGCACCTAGACAAGTGAGTTGATGAACACGGGAGAGCTAGAAAAGTTAGAAAGAATCATCCAGGAATATCCCAGAAACTCCCACGTGTGCCGCAAGACAGTACGAGGCAGGGAGCCAAGAGGCCAAACAGCCACCTGCTCTCTCTAAGACAGCCCCTCCCGGCCCCTCTCCTCCTCAACAATTTTTAATAATAGCAGCTAGATTGCTCGTTTCAGAGACTGTACAATTATTTAAAATTCTGTTGTTTTGCTTATTAGAATGTGCGCTTCATTATATCTCATTCACCACTGTCACAATAGATACTTAATGAATGAATACATGCAGGCATTCTTACTGTTCAACCCTGTTCTCCTTTTCAAATTCTGCCTCTCTCTCTGTCTCTCTGTCTGTCTGTCTCTCTCTCTGTCTCTCTCTATCTCTCTGTCTGTATCCGCTCTCTCTCTTCTCTTCTCTCTCTCTCTCTCTCACACACACACACACACACACCCCAGAGGAATAAACACACACACTCTGCCTTCACCTGAGCCAGCCTTTTTTCCCAAAGGAAAGCAGTTGATAGGGTGGTAGGGAGAGGCAGAGGCAGCCTGGCACTTGATGTGTGCTCGAAGTATAAAAACTTGCTATTATGGCTTTTGCAGCCGTACAGGCCCTTAATTAATTTTAAGCACGAACTCCCCAGCTTTCTTGCCTCCAATATTTACTTTGGATTTGGTTCTCCTTTCATATGTGTAAGAAACACAATCAAAAATGTGAGTGCCGTTATTAGCTGGATCCAACGACTGTGCCAGAGTTTACATGTTAACAGAGAACCCCTGAGACATGTGAATACTTAGGTAAACAAGATTTGAAGGAGATGCAGGGCCTCACCCTTGTTATAAAGAACAGAAGATGTATGAATTAATATTTAACAAACAGTAAATAATAGCCATGCCATATCCTCCCGCCACTAAGTGGATGGGCCAGTTTATCGATAAGCAATTGAGAAAAAGAAATTTACAGCAGAATGAATCAGCTAAAGCCAGGAAAAAAAAAAAAAAAAGAAGGCAGAGGATGAGAACAGTGTACATCAATCATCACAGAGGAAACGCTTTCAAACAAACAATGAGTCCAGTAAAAAATGGGACGAGACAAAGGAAAAAGGTACTTTTTCTTTCTGCATCTCCTAAGTGTTTCTGACTCCTCACAGATTTGTGTTAGGTCCTTGATTCTTCTGATTGGGTTCGACACCTTAAGAGCAGAAAGAACGTGTCTTCGAGACAGATGTCACTTCATTCTAACGAGCTCCCAATCACATACATAAAACCTTTCATAGAAAAAAAAAAAAAAACGACCAAAACAGTATATAAATAAATTTGGATATAGTGAGTACATTCAACACACGACAGCATGTAACTGGTGTTTAAGAAATAGTTCCCACTCGAATGGGGTAAATAATAAAAATTAATCAGGGAAAACATGTTCCTCCAACTCGGTGCTTGCTTGGAAAGAATTTTAGTCCAGGAACCTGAAGTTCTCATGGCGGGTCTTTCATTATCCAGCTGTCTGACCTCCGGCAAATTCCTTGACCTGCTCTGCATGCCGACCTTCACTGTCACCTGTCAACTGGTGACAATGACACCAGTTCCAATTACTTCACGGGATTGCGATAAGGATCTAACGAGGCAACATTCAAAAGAGCAATGAACTGC
Source organism: Pteropus medius (assembly GCF_902729225.1). Lineage (NCBI taxonomy): Eukaryota > Metazoa > Chordata > Mammalia > Chiroptera > Pteropodidae > Pteropus > Pteropus medius. The sequence goes on along the minus strand of NW_024340849.1, from coordinate 5,261,424 downwards.
TAGGGCAACGTCGCCCCTGACACGGGACCCCAAGGAAGTCAGAGGCCGTTTCATCTTTAAGGTGCCCTCCTGCGCCTGGCACGCCTCACCCACCGCCACCCACAGGGCTACCCCTTTCCGAAAGAGACTCCGTCGATACGTGCTGTCGACGGGAATGGGATTGAACTTGAAACCCAGGAGCTGTCTTTCCTGCCCTCTGTCTTCGGGACAGAAAACATGCCACCCTTCCCCCAAGGGAACAGGCCATGGCAGAGACCCGCACGACCTCCACTCCTCGTGAGATGGAAGTGCCACCTTGTACCACGATTCCCAGGCAACCCAGAGATCACACTTGTCACTGGATTGTTATCGATCTTACAGATTATGTCATCCTTCCTAATTCACTACTTAGCTGTGATTTTTTTTTTTACGATAAGAGCTCGAAGGCGACCTCCACTCATTCTTCCGTAAGCATGACTGCAAAGAGAAACTAAGCCAAATAACAAACGTTTTTTAAACATGTTCGACCTCTAAGGCGAATAAAAGTAGAAAAATGTATCAGTGCTTTAAAGACTTTGTACACAGAACCTAAGAAGGGCTTTTGTCAAATAAGACAGGAAGAGGGAAAGTGAAATTTATTCAGAACCAAAATATATGGAATCGCCGTGACCAAAGGAACAACGAACTGTCTCTCCATCAAATGAGAGATTAACTTTTTAAAGTCCTTGGCACCTTATAAAATATAAATAAACGAAAAACTTGAAATTATTTTTGCATTATAACACAAGAAGGAAAAGGACCGTATTTGCTATATCGAAATAATTTGAATATAGTAGATGCTAAGGTTAAATCAAACAGGCAATCGTAATGAGAAAATAAACATGATGATAAAAAACGCATTGAGAGTATTCTGAGAAAACTTTAACTACTTTTTAAAATGCTATTTAGATCTTTATTTCAGTAAAAATAAAATCTGAGTGGACTAGAAATCTAAATTTTTTTCCTGTAAACATTAGAAAAAATATAAATAAATATGATTTAATCTCTGGAATGAGAAATGACTTCCAATTTATAAAAATAAATAAATACACAAGATTGACCAGGTCCAAATGAAAAATAACTGTAGGCTAAATTATTAGAAATGACACACAGAGACGAACAAAAAGTTGGTTAGTAGCTTTAACGTACCCTTGCTATTAAAAAGAAGCTACAGGGGACAATAAGAGAGAAACAAACAACTTATTAACAAAAAGCACTTAAAGAACAAGTTTAAATAAAAGAAAGACTGGTGAGAGAGATGATCTCGAGCTTTATTTGGGGAGAAAAAACTGCTACAATCTACAAAGGAGAAAGAAATCATCTGTGTGTCATACTCTTTCGCTAGGTGTTTACACATTTGATTAATTACTTTATTCTAAAGAAACGCTCAGAAATGAATAACATTTATAACAGCAAAAAAAGAAAACCCTTATTTCCCAATAGTAGACTAACTAGTAGGACGCAGCAGCTGGGGCTATCAAACTGAATTTGCACCAGAGTCACCTGGAGGCTTGTCGAAGCACAGGTTACTGAGCCCGCCCTCAGAATTTCTCATCCGGTGGGCCCCAGAATTTGCAGCTCTTGTGTGATGCATATAATGGTGGTCTGGGGTCCACTCTTTGAAAATCACCGCGATAGACAACAGAATTCTGTGTCTAAACAATTCCAACGAAATGAAAAGCTGCTGGCTGTAGATCTGAAGTTAAGTAAAATTTCAAAACCAGAATTCACGATCGCACACGCTATAATATCTCACTCAAGGACAGAACTTACAGCGGGGCAAGCCTGCGAGGCGACATGCCAGAATTATAAAGCGATGATCTTGAGGGAGTAGAATTAAAAGCAACTGTTTCTTTAGGCTTTTTGGTATTTTCCAATCTGTCTAAATGATGTATTGCTTTTATTAAAAAGAAAAAGAAAAAAATGCTTTAAACAGGGTAATCTGCCAGATTTTAGTGGTTATTTTTAAAGTGCCGGGTGTAGAGAGCTACTCCATGGACGTATGCACAGAACCCTTACGATGACATTCTTTATTAAGTTCTCGATTACATGAGTTGAGAAGTAGAAACCACTGAACAGTAGGAGCATTCATTTCACACTGCTCAACTATAAA
>NW_024340849.1:5065413-5259282 GCF_902729225.1 Pteropus medius | reverse complement strand
TGATGCATTTTCATGAAAGTAAATCCTGCACGTCCAACATCTATGACCCTCCAGAGACCACTCCGTCCCTCATTCTCTTAGCCATGCTGCCTGTGGGTGCCGTGGGTGCCTGCTGTCATATCCGCGGTGGGGGTGCGGGGGTCGTTGATCAGCCAAGGTAAAGCCGCAGAGGAACTGTCAGTGTCACTACCTTCCTGGGTCCCTTACCTCAGTTTACTAATTTCTGACAAGAAAAAGGCTTGAGGGCTGCCTGGAGGCGGAGAGGAGGGAAAAATGACAGTTTTGTATTTCGGTTTAATTAGACGAATGCTTATTGACTGTCCATTATTTGAAAGACTAGCACTCAGTGCTCTCGACGCTAAAAAGTGAATAAAACACAAACTCTGCCGTTACGAACAGATGGAAAATGATTAAACCGCAAAGCAGGCCGCGAGGCGCAGCGGATAAGAAGTACCTGGGATTTGGGATGGTGACACTCAGGAGGGAGAAGGACGGACCTTCCAAAGGAGACACGGGCCCCCTACCTCGAATGGTCCACGGGATTAAGGCCAAAGATGGGGTAAACAGCATTTCGGTGGCATGAGAATGACAGGCGAGTTGGGTGTGTTCACGGAACAAAAGTCGCCGTTTTAACAAAATTTTCAGCATTGGGAGGATAACTGACGTAGAAAATCTGAATGAAAATGAGGCTGGCCTCAGAACGAAGGGGATCTCGGACGACAGGGTTCATGAGTTCTACCATTATTTGCGGGGCATGAGGAAGGTCGTACGAGGTTTTAAACAGGAGGGAGGACGACAAGGCCAGTCTTAGCTTTTAGAAGAGGAACCGGGAAACAACAGACGGGTTAGAAAGAGGGGGGACACCTGCGAGCAGGAGAGCAGAGTGGAGACTGTCACTAAGCTCAGGGCGGGGCTAAGAGCCCCTGAGCGGATGGAGGCGGCGGATGAGAGGGCGAGATGCAGAAACCCACTGGGGAGCCGGTCAGCGAGCCGCGTGCGTGCGTGCGTGCGTGCGTGAGCGTGTACAGGCGTACGTGCGTGTGCGTGTTTGGTAATATGACTGGGGGAAAAGAGAAGAGTAGACAGGGATGTCTTCATTCACTCAACAAACACGTGTTTAAGTAACTACAGTGCGCTAGATGTGCCGGATGTAGACGTCAAACGTCGGGTCTCCTTCTTAAGATAACACTCTGGTTGGAACACAAGGGTAAAGAGTCATTCCAACCACGGAGCTCACAGCTAAGGTTGCAATGAGCACCTAGACAAGTGAGTTGATGAACACGGGAGAGCTAGAAAAGTTAGAAAGAATCATCCAGGAATATCCCAGAAACTCCCACGTGTGCCGCAAGACAGTACGAGGCAGGGAGCCAAGAGGCCAAACAGCCACCTGCTCTCTCTAAGACAGCCCCTCCCGGCCCCTCTCCTCCTCAACAATTTTTAATAATAGCAGCTAGATTGCTCGTTTCAGAGACTGTACAATTATTTAAAATTCTGTTGTTTTGCTTATTAGAATGTGCGCTTCATTATATCTCATTCACCACTGTCACAATAGATACTTAATGAATGAATACATGCAGGCATTCTTACTGTTCAACCCTGTTCTCCTTTTCAAATTCTGCCTCTCTCTCTGTCTCTCTGTCTGTCTGTCTCTCTCTCAATTCTCTCTCCTCTATCTCTCTTGTCTCCATCCGCCTTCTCTTCTTCTCTCTCTGTACACACACACACACACACACACCCCCACATAAACACACACCCCGCCCTCTCACCCGACAGCCTTTTTTCCTAAAGGAAAAGGAAGCTAGATAGGGTAGGAGAGACAGCAGAGGCATCGGGCACTTGATGCCTGAAGTATAAAAACTTCGTTAACATGGCTGCAGCCGGCCAGCTCCCACTAATTCTTACACGAACTCCCCTAGCTTTTGCCTCCAATATTACTGGACTACCTCTCCTTCATGTAAGAACAGCACTCAAAAAATGTATGTGAGTGCCAAGACAGCTTGACCAACGACTGCGTTATTAATAACAGAGAACCTCTTATATCAGAATTACTCAGGGTAAACAAGATTCGGAAGGAGATGCAGGGCTCACCTGTTATAAAGAACAATGATGGTGGCAATTATGATAACAAACAGCAACAATAATGCCATCCCTCCGGCCACGAAGTGGATGTATTGGTTATTGGTGTTACCTGGGAGAAAAAAGAAATTACAGCAGGAATTAGGAATTCAGCTAAAGCCAGGAAAAAAAAAAAAAAGAAGGCAGAGGATGAGAACAGTGTACATCAATCATCACAGAGGAAACGCTTTCAAACAAACAATGAGTCCAGTAAAAAATGGGACGGGACAAAGGAAAAAGGTACTTTTTCTTTCTGCATCTCCTAAGTGTTTCTGACTCCTCACAGATTTGTGTTAGGTCCTTGATTCTTCTGATTGGGTTCGACACCTTAAGAGCAGAAAGAACATGTCTTTGAGACAGATGTCACTTCATTCTAATGAGTTCGAATACATACAGACAAACCTTTCATAGAAAAAAAAAAAAACGACCAAAACAGTATATAAATAAATTTGGATATAGTGAGTACATTCAACACACGACAGCATGTAACTGGTGTTTAAGAAATAGTTCCCACTCGAATGGGGTAAATAATAAAAATTAATCAGGGAAAACATGTTCCTCCAACTCGGTGCTTGCTTGGAAAGAATTTTAGTCCAGGAACCTGAAGTTCTCATGGCGGGTCTTTCATTATCCAGCTGTCTGACCTTCGGCAAATTCCTTGACCTGCTCTGCATGCCGACCTTCACTGTCACTGTCAACTGGTGACAATGACACCAGTTCCAATTACGTCACAGGATTGCGGTAAGGATCTAACGAGGCAACATTCAAAAGAGCAATGAACTGCTAGGGCAACGTCGCCCCTGACGCGGGACCCCAAGGAAGTCAGAGGCCGTTTCATCTTTAAGGTGCCCTCCTGCGCCTGGCACGCCTCACCCACCGCCACCCACAGAGCTACCCCTTTCCGAAAGAGACTCCGTCGATACGTGCTGTCGACGGGAATGGGATTGAACTTGAAACCCAGGAGCTGTCTTTCCTGCCCTCTGTCTTCGGGACAGAAAACATGCCACCCTTCCCCCAAGGGAACAGGCCATGGCAGAGACCCGCACGACCTCCACTCCTCGTGAGATGGAAGTGCCACCTTGTACCACGATTCCCAGGCAACCCAGAGATCACACTTGTCACTGGATTGTTATCGATCTTACAGATTATGTCATCCTTCCTAATTCACTACTTAGCTGTGATTTTTTTTTTTACGATAAGAGCTCGAAGGCGACCTCCACTCATTCTTCCGTAAGCATGACTGCAAAGAGAAACTAAGCCAAATAACAAACGTTTTTTAAACATGTTCGACCTCTAAGGCGAATAAAAGTAGAAAAATGTATCAGTGCTTTAAAGACTTTGTACACAGAACCTAAGAAGGGCTTTTGTCAAATAAGACAGGAAGAGGGAAAGTGAAATTTATTCAGAACGAAAATATATGGAATCGCCGTGACCAAAGGAACAACGAACTGTCTCTCCATCAAATGAGAGATTAACTTTTTAAAGTCCTTGGCACCTTATAAAATATAAATAAACGAAAAACTTGAAATTATTTTTGCATTATAACACAAGAAGGAAAAGGACCGTATTTGCTATATCGAAATAATTTGAATATAGTAGATGCTAAGGTTAAATCAAACAGGCAATCGTAATGAGAAAATAAACATGATGATAAAAAACGCATTGAGAGTATTCTGAGAAAACTTTAAGTACTTTTTAAAATGCTATTTAGATCTTTATTTCAGTAAAAATAAAATCTGAGTGGACTAGAAATCTAAATTTTTTTCCTGTAAACATTAGAAAAAATATAAATAAATATGATTTAATCTCTGGAATGAGAAATGACTTCCAATTTATAAAAATAAATAAATACACAAGATTGACCAGGTCCAAATGAAAAATAACTGTAGGCTAAATTATTAGAAATGACACACAGAGACGAACAAAAAGTTGGTTAGTAGCTTTAACGTACCCTTGCTATTAAAAAGAAGCTACAGGGGACAATAAGAGAGAAACAAACAACTTATTAACAAAAAGCACTTAAAGAACAAGTTTAAATAAAAGAAAGACTGGTGAGAGAGATGATCTCGAGCTTTATTTGGGGAGAAAAAACTGCTACAATCTACAAAGGAGAAAGAAATCATCTGTGTGTCATACTCTTTCGCTAGGTGTTTACACATTTGATTAATTACTTTATTCTAAAGAAACGCTCAGAAATGAATAACATTTATAACAGCAAAAAAAGAAAACCCTTATTTCCCAATAGTAGACTAACTAGTAGGATGCAGCAGCTGGGGCTATCAAACTGAATTTGCACCAGAGTCACCTGGAGGCTTGTCGAAGCACAGGTTACTGAGCCCGCCCTCAGAATTTCTCATCCGGTGGGCCCCAGAATTTGCAGCTCTTGTGTGATGCATATAATGGTGGTCTGGGGTCCACTCTTTGAAAATCACCGCGATAGACAACAGAATTCTGTGTCTAAACAATTCCAACGAAATGAAAAGCTGCTGGCTGTAGATCTGAAGTTAAGTAAAATTTCAAAACCAGAATTCACGATCGCACACGCTATAATATCTCACTCAAGGACAGAACTTACAGCGGGGCAAGCCTGCGAGGCGACATGCCAGAATTATAAAGCGATGATCTTGAGGGAGTAGAATTAAAAGCAACTGTTTCTTTAGGCTTTTTGGTATTTTCCAATCTGTCTAAATGATGTATTGCTTTTATTAAAAATAAAAAGAAAAAAATGCTTTAAACAGGGTAATCTGCCAGATTTTAGTGGTTATTTTTAAAGTGCCGGGTGTAGAGAGCTACTCCGTGGACGTATGCACAGAACCCTTACGATGACATTCTTTATTAAGTTCTCGATTACATGAGTTGAGAAGTAGAAACCACTGAACAGTAGGAGCATTCATTTCACACTGCTCAACTATAAATCCGAATTTCCAGTGCATTCTTCGATGTGAAATATGGCACCTCTTTCAAACCTCTTCTAGTAAGAGGTTTGGACCTGCTGAAGTCAGTCTATTTCTTCATGCATCTTTTAACGCATAGTTTTTCAAGGCATACTGTAGACCTGGCATTACAGAGGAAGTGGTGAGTGAAAACGAACTCGGCACCTAAAGTGAAAACCCCAACTACAGGAAAACTGTTTCTCCCCTCAGCACTCTGCTGACCCTAACTTTCCCCAACTGGGCCCAGGTCCTGGGTGCAGAGTGGAGTTGGTCCCATCGACACTAAGCGCCACTACCTCCCCCCCCCCACCCTGATACAGACTCCAGCCTGTCCAGGCTCCCCTGCTTCTTGACCAAATCTGGAGGAGTAAATCGGAGGTCTCACACCCCAGCCTCCCAAATTGATAATATCATTGGCTGTACCAGCCTCACAGAGAATTCCTGGGGAATTGTGCTAGTGATTGGTTTATTAAGTAAAAGTCTACAGCTCAGGAATAGCCAAATGGAAGAGACTAGGAAGGCAAGTGTTAGTGTGAGCGCAGGAGTGCATGAGGGAAGGCTGAGTGTGAGTGTGGAGGGCGGAGGTGCAGGAGTGTGTGTGGAGGGGAGGGAGGCGTGAGGTCTGTGAGTGTGTGAGTGGGGGGCGGGACATGGAGCTTCCACGCCCTCTGTGGGTGTGCCACCCTCCCAACACCTGCTGTGGTCACCAGCCGGGCAGTTCTCTGAGCCCCATCATTTAGGGGTTTTATGGGGGTTCCATTACATAGGCACAACTGGTTATGTCATTTGCCGTTGGTGATTAGTTTAATCCCAGGCTCCTGTCCCTTCCCCTCTACAAGTCAGGGGATGGGGTTGAAAGTTACAAACCCTTAACCACTTAGTACTTTCCTCTGGCAACCAGCCGCCATCCTGAAGCTCTCTGCCACTAGTCGCCTCATTAACATACGGAAAGACACTGGACTCTGGAGTAGCTTGAAGGGTCTTAGAAGCTTGTGTGTCAGGAACTAGGGACTAAGACCAAATATTACAGCAAAAGTTGCTCCTGGTGTCCCATCCCTCAAGAAATGACAAGGGTGTAGAAGCCCCATGACAGGAAGCCGGGGGCTGAGACCAAACAGATATGTCCTCATTATGTAACGATATCTGATTTAAGGAGCTCACATTGTTTTGAAAGTTCCTGAGTGCTTTAAACCATGCCTGGAACAAAGCGTTTTCCATAAGAAATAAGGGTAAACGCATTGGTGTCAGGTTGAGCGTCAACCACACTCCAGAGACAGTACAACCTAGAACATTGGGCAGCCAGACCATCTCCGGCCAACTCTGCGTTAACATGAACCAGCAGTGCTTAGAAGTACACGACTCGTTGGGCGCTGGATGGCCCAACAGGAGAAAGGAAAAGCAAACGGGGACAGATGCTCTAGGGGATTAATCGAGAGTCATAACATTCACTTTTTCCTATGTTCTGCTGATAGATCTTAGGGTGCGTGATGTAGGCCCTCAAGCCCCTCTCTTAAAGGAAGAATTATTGTCTATTCTCAGCAGCCACTTTTTTGCTGATTTTTTTTTTCACTCCGAGCCCAACACTGTGTTGATTCATAGGAGGACAAACGTGTCTTGAACCATAAAGCCATTATTTTCCCCCCACATCAAAGAAGATAAATACATTAAAACTATTTGTCAGTGAGATATATAAATGAATAACCTACTCCAGGATTGCAACCCTCCAGTGACAAGTATTTATGGCTGAGTTATAAACCCTTAGAAACACTGCCAGGTCCTTCTGTCAGAGCCAGCTGGGCAAAAGCAGGCATTAGTGTCTATTGCTTATCCTTTATTAGAGTTTGGGGTGGGGTTGCGGAGTGAAGACACGGTGGGGTTGAGTTGGTGAGTGCTGTCACTCAGAACCTATATATCTGGACTGAAAAATACACGAGGATAAACTCCCAGAGCCAGCCCTCTAGCCAGCCCTGGATAGGTCATGGCACATATCGGCCAAAGTCATTCTTACTTTTTCGCCTCATTAAAAAGAGAAGCAGGAACGTTAGATTTCATCCTATGTGTACACAGAATATACAGTGTCTGATCTCCCACAGGGTAGAGACGTGTGAGCTGACAGGCCCGGCATTGACGGGTAGATTTCAACTTTCGACTTACTATACCACGCAGACGTCCACCCTTCATTCCACATTAGACATTGATTTACCGGGGGGCAAAAAAAAACAGATTGAAGAGAGAGTTCTTAGGGCCTGGTTCTGTCTTCTAATTCCTCTTCCCTGGAAGATCGTAGCATAAGATACTTGTTCTCCCAGACCCTTCTTTTTTGGCATCTGCAAAATGTTGATAAAATCAACCCCGAGAGTGGCTATGGGCCTTAGGTAAAGCATACAGCGGTGCTTCGTGTGTTTAAGCACCATGTAATCTATAAATTATAACAATCTATTTATATTCTGTACACATACGTTCAAACTTAGGGTCAAATGAATAACTCCTTTCTGTTCTTTTCATGTTGAAATGTCACGTTGAACCAGTCACACACAACAGAGGGTGCTTGTCCTGCTCACCTTCAGGAGGAAGACAGAGGTAGTGTTGAGAAACACGTATAAAATAAGTGTAGCTTTGGAGGACCGCTGGGGATAATGACAGCCTGAAGCTGGTTGACTTTTCCTGTATGCCTGAAATATGCAGCTAGTGGATATTGGTATGGTGATCATATTCCAAAGGTCAACTTTCTTTGTGCAAATCAATTTTCTACCCTTTGTATTTCAGAAACCTTTCCCTGTTTTATAGCAAGAAGGTCCTGGGGAATAAATTATTTTCAGAGAATTAAAGGACCATGACATCAACCTCTAATATTTCTTCTGAGTGAATAGCTAATAACTAACCGTCCTCAAAATGAAAGTATTATCAGATTTAACAGAAAAACATAAGGCACGGAGAATCTAAAAAATGTTCCCGGAGCCAGCCAATGAGGGAAGCGAGCTTCCAACTCAATGTACAAATTTTGCCGCCGTGGGTTTGCCTCTCTTGATAGGGAATAGCTGCCTCAAATAACTTAAGCACTTAAAATCCTATATCAGTTGGGAAACGTAGCCTAAGACGGCCTGCACAGTTTTCCTACGCAATGTAGAGTGACCGCACTAGCCACATTTTCTGGCGGCGGCGTGAGCATGATGCCCTACTGTGGGCTGTCGTGCTCTACAGCAGTGGGTGGGTGGCAGTATGAGGCATGGGAATGGCTGACCCCGCTATATTAGATGTCTCACTTTTTACCCAAGTATTTCTTAGTCTTATGTTATATTTCTTGGGCACATATTCAATTTTCATAAACACGTATTATTTAAAGGAGACTGTATTTACGCATCCTAAGCCAGGAAGTCGAGACCACACATATCTTGCTCACCTCCTTGGTGAATCGGCGTGCAGAAGGGTGAACATGGCGAGCCGGACACTGCTGTCCTTAGTAAGGCCTGCAAGGTCAGCTTTTCGCTCGTGTGTGGGAACCTGGATTTTGGGTGAATAGCTAATAGAACATTCAGCACCACGCCCTAACTGCTAGGGTGGTTTACTGTGTCTCAACTGTTTGCACAAACAGTTCCCACCACGCCCTAACTGCTAGGGTGGTTTACTGTGTCTCAACTGTTTGCACAAACAATGCGGTTTATGCCCAAAGTGTTTTCCTCCTGGGACTTTGTCGATCTTTCTGACTTTGCCCCACACGCTCCTTTTCTGTTTCCTGATTTTGCTCTGTATCCTTTTTGCCCTAATAAGTGAAAGCCATCCCTTTGAGAGATCGTCAAGGAAGAAAGCACCTCATCTCCCAGTTCCGTGGGAGGGGAGGAGCCTAACTTCAACAGGCGCAAAACTACCTCCGAGATACCAAACTACCTCCTGGAGTAAAGACGTAAGAAGTTCTTTCTGTTTGTTTGTTTGTTTGTTTGTTTGTTTGTTTGGATAAAGCCACTTAACTAACAGGGATCGTTGCTCCAATTGCCAGGTGAATTTAGGATGAATTGTGTGTGACAACTGGTGCTGTCACGTCCTCTCTTTGAGGACAAGCTATTGTTTACCTGAGAACATGCATGTAGGGGGTTACATCTGCTGGGCTCTTCAAAAGGTGAGCTTCTTTCTGCCCTCACAGTCTCTTAGATCGCCTGCGACCCATGTCACCATCTTGGTTTACTGTGTATGCGATAATAAAATTGTTTTCTTTCTTTTCTACCTTTGTGGAGCGGTTTTCCGGGTAGGGAGGAGATTCCGTTTCTAATTATAATTCCCCAACACATTGTGCTCATCACTGTCACTTAACCAGGGGCAACTCTCTATTTCAGTGTTTATCCACGAGGAGATAACGGGACGCTTTTCAGGTGCTCGGTTGAAATCAAAAGAAACGTTTTCCACGTGAACTAAAACACAGGGAGGCCTAACACATCATTACATATTTTACGTATTTAGTTGTTCACTATAAAGGTCCATAAACATGAGAGACTCTAACTACTCTGAAATTTTTAATATAGAAAATAAACTTTTGTTTTTTCTTAGGGGATTTTGGAGGTTAAGCCCTCGCGGTCCCCGAGGGAGGAGGAACTAGACTCCTGATGGCTGATCACTGCAGCTCTGGGGTCACTGGTGTTCGGTCACCAGGGGGGGAGCAGGACCTGAGAGGGAGGAGGAGGCAGGAGGGCTGAAGACGGAGGGAGAGTTTGCCTGGGAACTCCGAGCTGACCCCCGGGAAGTGGCTAGGGGCAGCGGGCTTTCCCACGAGGGGAAAGTCTTGTGAGCAGATCTGGCAAAGACCTTGGGGACAAGTGCTTCACGGAGCCAAGAGGACATGTGAGAGTTGAGCCAGGACCAGTTCTCGCCAGCAGGAACCTTGATTCTCCTTCATCCAGAGGCTACTTACTCCTAAGGACCCCCCCGCCCCCGTGGGTCCTGGTGTGGGCCTGACCTCATCAGCCACCAGCGGTCCCCTCCAGACCCTGACGCATGCTGCCTGACCTTCCCCAAAAGACTGTGTGGGAACCCTCCCTCACGTGGCTCCACAAACCCCAGAAAAGGGGACAAGTCCGTGGAGAACCCCCAGACAGCACCTGTGACGACCTGAATAAGCTTAAGCACGCTGAGTTGAAAGAAAAGACTGGGATCCCAAACTCCACTTGCTCTATGTGTCGGTTCAGTTTGAAACCCGTTATACTTCCTAAAAACATCCTAAAAAGAAGGACACAGGCATCGGACCTCTGCAGCAGCCAGCTCCTCCTGTGACTCACCTCTAGTGAGAGTAATGATTTTTTTTCTGCCACTTGGAGCAGGAATACAGTGACCAGTGAAAAGCAAGAACTCTGAAGCCAGTCCATCCTCTCCCTACAAGCTACGAAATCTTGAATAACATATTCTCTCCACGCCTTACTTTCCTCATCCATAAAATTTATATAATGATAACAGAGTTGTTGTAAGAATGACATGAGTAATGGTCAGGAAGAGAAGACAGTAGTCAACGTAAAAGCAAAACGATCCGTTTCGATTCAAGCATTTAAGATCTGGCATATGCGTGTGTGTTTCCTGTGAGTGTAAAGTTGCCCACGCGATCACGTGTATTTATCGAATGTTTACCATATGGCAGATTGAATAACAAGCTCCTTGCTCCTCCCAACGAATGTTCACAGATATCTGAATTCACACATATACCCACACGCAAATTAAAAAGATTGAAGATTTTATCTCAGTGTTCTATATAAGACACACACGCACAAAAAACAAAAAAACAAAAAAAAACAAACAACAAAAAAACGGAAAGCAGGTTAACATCAGAACAATAATTATACTTCGCAAGCAAGCGTTTTTCTGTATGTGTAAACTCGTCTCCCCACGCTGAGTGTGTCATTTGCACACCCCTTGTGCCCTCGAGCTTTTTTGTTAGTGCTGTCTCCTCACCTCAGTGTCTCCTCTCCATGTGCCCACGCCTGTCGTCGTGACAAGGATTTCTTATTTCGCTCACTGTTCGCCTTAGCTAAAGCCGTTTCTCACTCCTCCCCGATCCCATCGAGACAACTGCCATTTCGATCTGTGGAAGGAAGTCTCTCCTCTCGCAGGTCAAATAACCACTCGTATTTAAAAATTATGAACATCGCTGTTACTTTTGAGTTCTAGCAAGAGTGAAATACATTGAACTGATTCTGGAAGTTAATGTGAAGTGGTCAATGAGGATTGGAAAATATTTATTTTATAAAAGTTATCCAAAAATATTTCTCTGTTTAATAAATGCCTTGTAAGAACCCTATGAATCATTTCAGTGTAAATAACTTTAAGCTACAAATTACGGTCCAAAGCTACATCTCTACCAATGACATATCTACGTTTATTCTTCACTTCCTGTCCTTTTAAATAACAGTCTTCTGCAAACCCAGTAGGTCACCTTTGAATATTTGCCAAGATTCAGGTGAGTACATGATTGAAATACTTCAGTCGAAGTGGGAAGATGCTGACTAATTGAATTGAAATACTTAAAATTAGAATTGCTATTAAGAATGAAATGCCATTAATCTCCTATATGAAGAACTAATTTTTTTAAATTGGGAGTTATTTTCTACTTGGCTTTAGGGAAAATGTCACACGATCATCTACGTTCAGTTCCTAATAAGGCTCTGGCGGTTCACTGCTCCCAGATGCTTTAAAGTGCAAACCCCACGCATTCAAAAGAGGATAAACTGGGCTGCTCTCTCGAATACACGTGCGTGGCCATGGGTTCTCGGTGGGAAGAAAATCAGTCCATTTGTCTGAATTTGAACCCCTACCTGTGCTCCAAGCTCTTAAGGGAGGAAAACTTCATGAAGATGGTTTGAAACTCAGACCGACGCCAAAGATTTGGTTAATGAAAAGCGCTTCCTAAGATTAACGGCTTTCTACCGCCACGAACCTCCACCGTCGCAATGTGCGTAAGACCGTCATCCAACCGATTTACCGCGACCTCTTTCCTTCTTTCTGATATTAACTTCTCATCACTCAATTCAATACCTTGTCTATCTATACGAGTATGGTATGCGTGCAAGAAACTGCAGCCAGACACTCTGGGATTTTGTGCATTAGGAAAAGATGAATAAATCGATATCTGGGGTTTACAAAACAAACTGGCTGCTCGCATTTTTTTTTTTTTAATGCAGGGTGTCTCCTAAAAGAACATATTTGGGCAGAGAGGACTGTAAAGATACAGTGACGTAACAGGCCGTGATTGAAGAATCAACTCAGTCTGATGTTGGAAACACTGTGTTTCGTCTGGATACTTGGTTGTCATCCAGAATTTTAAAAACATAACTAACCTGGGCTGAAAATTGTAGCTGATCCGTTACGTTAGAGGCAATTGGACTTGCAAGCAGTGACACCTGGGATTCTGGCCCTGTGGTTCTATCGGATAAATGAAATGTCATGGACATTATTTTCTCTGTAGGTGGAGATAATGGAAGCCGAGGTTCGTCACGTGGAAGCTGAGGTTCATCATATGTGGCAGCCCCGTGCATATCAGCTCAGACACCCCCGCGCCTATAATATTCACACGTCTTAGAAATTCCTGGAAAGGTTCTGATTAATGAACCCTATGCCTCACAGAAAAAATATATGGGGCTATTCTCTCAGCTCTGGCCCCGAGGATTCCTAGTAAATCCTTCCGTAACCTTCATTTACGAACCCCACCCTCCTGGTCTGGCAACTAGCAACGAGGCACCATTTACGTAAGTTATGCCAAATAAGAAAAATAAAGTTAAAAAGGGAATAGACTTTTTTTTTTGAAAGATATAAATGTAAGCCAAGAGCATGAAAATTTTCTCCCCAAACATTGCAGTTAACCTTCTGAGAGCCCAGGTTTCTTTGATTAGCGCTCACTAAGCTTCAAATGCTAAGTGCTGGTGAAGACGTGATCTAGCTAGAAAACAGAAAACCAATGGGCGCAGTCCCTGTGGGAATACACTGAAAAGGCAACGTGCAGAGAATCAGTCAGGAATATTTCTGAGCATATTCTGGAAAGACACTTTGACGGCTCTGAGCAGAGATGCCATAATCCCTAATCTCAAATGATTTCTGATAGAGGTGTCCGGAGAACTGCAGACAGATGCACTTATTTAATGACTCGGGGGTATAGATTGCCAACTTTTAAAAGTCTGAGAAATTCAAGATGCTTCACGATTCAATGGCAGGGACACGGTGTGGGCTCAGGTAGACAAGTCTTGAAAATGGTGAGGGAATACAGTAGATGTGGTGAAAATTAGCAGGCCGGTGAAGAAAAGGAAAAAACAGGAATGTGTGAGTGACTGCCAAAGTGTGGCAAGCACTAACAACGACTCTCCCCCCTCGTCCAGGCTGCTTTATGCCCCCGAGGTGGGTGGGGGCCTCGCCCATCAGCAGGCCTGTGCGCCAGCGAGGGTCTGCACGGCCCAGAGCAAAGAGCACCTTTCTCTGATTTGTCTGCCCAGAGGGGCCACCATTTGAAAATTGTCCGTCTGGAGTGAGCTCTTTTTAATCATCAATAAATGAAGTAGTTTGAAACGAGAGTAGCTTGAACATCCTTTTGTTAATGTTAAAAGACTTCACCGATTCTTTGGAGGAAGCTAAAATACCTTTCTCGTGATTAATGACATTAAAGGCCAAGAATAATTTTGGTCGCTGTGAGCACGCACACATTTTTCCCCTGTGCCTTGCCCCAGTAGCCTAGACGAGTTTCAAATTCAGAAAAGTCAGCCTGGAACTACTTCGTCCTGTCCCATCCCTGAGTGCAAAGGACGTGAGACAAGCATTTCTTTTCATTTAGCAAAGAAAGTCAATAGGAAATTTGGGTCCAGCTCATGCTTCTGCCACTTTCTCTCTGTGTTCAAAATACATCAAGGCCTGTCTATGACATATTAGCTGACATTGTGTCATCTTTTGGGTGACCTCTGAGTCCCCGGGACTTGTCTGAAGATGAACGCAGGCAGACACATGTCAGGGCAAGGGCCCCTGTGTGTGTGTGTGTGTGTGTGTGTGTGTGTGTGTGTGTGTAATAGGAGAATACTGAAAATCTCTCTTTTGGATACCACGAAAGAAGTTGATGGAGCTAACAAAAGGATGCGTGGCAGTTTATAAAAGTTGTGTCACAAGCACCTTTCCCTTGACAGCTGAAATAAATTAAATCCGCTCCACATCTTATAGCTGTCTCTCGGCTTCAATCTCTACATCGATTTTTGACCAAACAGCCTTAAGACCTGAAATAATCAAACAGAACCAGAGAAAATGCAACTGATCTATTTTTGCTTTCCATCTGATTTTTTTAAATATTCAGTCTTTACTTATAGTTTTCTACAAAGGGAATTAAACCTAACCATACAGCGAACAGCTGTCATCTGTCAGTTATAATGTATTCCTAACAGGCCCAGTTGATGTTCTTTCAACCTGTGAATTTGAATGTCAAAAAGACATTTAGTGTGTGTTCAAAACACGTGGACACTAATAATACTGACCATTACATTCAGTCACTTTCCTTTTCAACATTGTTTGTGCCCTCTGTACAAAGAAAATAAATAGTTTTGTGTAGGAAACTCAGTCATGTTTGGAAAAGAAAAAGACATTTTTATTAGTAGGAACTAAATATCTATACGTCCTAAAAATCCGTCATCTCCCTTTCTCTATGATGTAAGAGGTTTATAATCACTTCTTCAACATTTAATGAACAAGATCTTATTTCATATATGTTTGAAAATGGTTTTTTATGACGTTTTTCTGAATAGAACTTTTCCTTGCCTCGGTTTCTCAGAGAAGACTGGTGACTGTTTTATTCTTTCTATCTCCTGGCCAGCTTTGAAAACGTCGGTAATGTAAGGTTATTCTTAGGTAAGAAATAGAGTCTATATCTGTCTGAAGGAATGGAGTCAACATTTAAAATAAAGAATCTCTGTTTGTTTTTCTCCCCTAAAGAGCCCATCGACACTTTTTTTTTTTTAAATCAAGTTCTAATGTATGTCTCACCCACAGCTCCCACAGTCATTAAGAGAAGCAAAAGGCTCAGTGTGGTCCAAGGTGACGGCACGAGAAACAAATATGCTCCAGCAAACAGTCTCCTTAGCCCACAGCTACGTTACAGCAGCCGCGGCGGTGGAGGCCATTGCGTAGAACACAAAAGCTTTTCTTCTTCCTTCACATACAGGAAGAAACACCAGTCTGCAGCCTACGCGGTCCGTGAAGGGACAGACGAATCTGAGGAAGGCTTGGTTCTAAAATCCACACAAGCCAAGGCACACGAGCTGGCTGGAAGCGTGTGAAAGGCAGGGGGAACGGAAGATGGGAGGGAGGGAGGGAGGATCAAGTGAAATTTCTGTCACCGGCAAGAATAACTGTTTCCTCTGGCGTGGCCTCGTGCAGTGAGAGAACAGCCAGAGGCCGAATCAGGAGGGCCTTTCTCCCTCCCACTCACCGGTACCGCGGGCCTCCGCACCCACTCCCGCAAGGCCTCTCTGCATTTGCACTTCGTAAGCGAAAAATCACTTTTTCTTACGCTCACACAGGTTTTGCGGGGCCAGCGTCTCAAGCAGTCTAGGGCTTCATCGTGACACAGGAGACGAACCACTAATACAGAATTAGGACGGGCCTGGGGAGGAGCCTGCTGAGCTGAGAAGCCCCAAAGAGCAGCTTCGAGAGCTTCGAGGCCAGCGTGCTTCTGCTCCCAACTCTGAAAACAGCTGAGGGACTCAAAGCTCTGACCTGGCAAAGGAGCGGCCACATTGTCAAGCGTCTATGGAATTCCACTCCACTCAACAGTCATTCAGCAAATAGCTCCATCCTGTTATTGCCGAGGACCCGTGAAGATGATAAAACCTAGTCACCACCATCGAAAGTTCTAATGTAATTGAAAAATAAGAGTTACACAGATGAAACGGATCGGCTGTTGATGGCATGTCTTTTTCAGACTCGCTGAATTTTTTAAGAAAACGTGGCAGATCACGAAAGTGGGAAAGATCTATTATTTTTAAGTCTGTGATCAATGGATGAACAAGATAAAGAAATACTAAATACTCACACTCAATAACTGAATCTAAGCATTAAAAATATTTTTGAACCATAGAATCATGAAAAAGACAAAAGGAACCAACCCACAGTGGCTGGCTTCTTCCGTTTTTGACGCTTGGACATCTGTCACCTACTCACCATCGGTCACGGCCAACCTGATCACGAAAGTCTCGTTTTCTCCTGAGCTGGCCTTGGAGGAACAGCGGTACAGTCCCGCGTCCCGGGCCGTGACGTGCGGCAGGGTGATGAAGGCCCTTGTCACCCACTGGCTGCAGTTGCTCAGGACCTGCCTTCGGTACTTCGAGGTGTAACCCCTTCCTTGGGACAAGTTGCAGCTAGTTAAGTGGTCGATCTGATGGGACTGGATCTTTTCCCAGGTCACTTGTTGCAGTGGCCGCTTCGTTTGAAGCTCACATGTGAGAGTGACATTTTTTCCGGATTCTGAGACCACGTGGCTATTCGATGAGACAGCTACCTCAAAACTCTCTGAAAAGAAGACACAACGGATTATCACACTTCTGTCCTCACAGTCTTCAATGCGACGGTAGAAGCTACCCAGAAAATTCTACCAAAAGTGATTGGTGATGTTATTTAACATAGTTTTGTTTGATTGTAAATGATATCTTTATGCCATATTTTTGTAAGAAAAAGGCTTTTAAGAGAATATGTTCACACGTTTTCTCTTAAGTTTTACTTGGTTAACCATATAACAAGAAACATAATCGCAACCCCTGGTCCTCATGCTTTTCTCGGTAGTGACCATATCAAGGGGATTTCACAAGACCTCTCTGCAGTCATGCTGGCTGATGACTCACGCATTGACTGTGCGTCAAACACCTAGACCGCCACCATACCGACTATGATATTAATGGTCTGAAAAGAGATACAAAATCATTTTCCTTGAATACACACATAAACTCATCTTTCAGATGTATGGGTTGGGTTGTGTTACACATAAAGTGGGGATCCATGTGTTCTACGAATGCCTGCGTGCCAAGAAAGTCCTCCAAGGTTTTCCTACCTTCCCATCACCATAGCTGGAATACCCAGCAGACAGCACTCAGAACACGATCATCAGATATCTAAATCAGCAGTTCTTATAGTGTGGGCTAAGGACCCCAGGGGATCCTCATGTCTCTCTCTTAGAGCTGCAAGGTCAAACCAATTTTATTTATATTATTTATATTTAATTTAGATTGAGATGTAATTTACCTTTTTAACTCTTATTCTACAAGGATAGATATATTCTTAGAAATTCACTCTTATCCCATAAGAATATATAGTAGACATTTGCAGAGTCTCTGATGGCTAAGATATGTGCTTGTAAATTCTGGTCTTTTAAATTGTGCTCAATTTTAATTTCTAATATGCTAAATATTGATAGCTATAACCCACATAAACAAAAACTCTATAGGGTCCTCAGTCATTTTTAAGAGAATAAAGGGAAAGAATAATTTTAAAATTCAGTGGAACCAGAAAAGACCACAAAAAGCCAAAACGATCTTGAAAAAGAAGAACAGAGCTAGAGGCATTACTTGTCCTGATTTTACTATACTACAAAGCTACAATAATTAAAATAGTATGGTACTGGGAACAAGACAGAAATATAGACTAATGGCAGAGAATAGAAAGCTCAGAAATAAATCCGCATGTATGTGGTCAACTGATCTTCAACAAGAGTACCAAGAATACACAACGAGAAAAAGACAGTCTCCTCAACAAATGTTGGAAAAACTGGAAATAGACATTGCAAAAGAATGACACTGGACCCTTACGTTACACCATATATAAAAATCAACTCAAAATGAATGACTTAAAGGTAAGACCTGAAACTGTAAAACTCTCCGAAGAAAACATAATAGAAAGTTTCATGACATTGGCTTTGGCCACGATACTTTGGACATCACACCAAAAGCACAGGCAACGACAGACAAATGTAAACAAGTGGAATTCCATCCAGCTGAAATGCCTCTGTACGGCCAAGTAAACGATCCAGCGCAAGAAGAGGCAATTTATAGAATGGTAGAAAATATTCGAACACTATCTACCTGATCATGGTTAATATCTAAAAATATATAAGGAATTCCTATGACTCAATAAAAAAAAAAAACACAACTAATTGCTCGGTTTAAAAATGGGCTAAAGACTTGAATAGACATTTCTCTAAAGGCATACAAATGGCCAAGAAATATATGAGAAGATACTCGATGTCGTTAATCATCAGGGAAATGCAAATCAAAACCACAGTGAGATGTCACCTCACACCTGTTAGGATGACTATTACCAAAAAAAAAAAAAAGACAGTTGTTGGCGAGGATGTGGAGAAATCAGAGTGTAAAATGCTGCCTCTATGGCAAACGGCATGGCGGTTCCTCAGAAACCACCATCTGACCCAGTGACCTCACTTCTGGGTATTCATCCGATAGAACTGCAAGCAGCATCTCAGAGATCTGAGCGCTCCTGTGTTCACGGCAGCACTACTCACAAGAGCCAAGACGTGGGAGCAACTTTAGTGTCCATCCGTGGGTGGACGGATAAAGAAAACACGGCATATATTACAATGGAATATTATTCAGCCTTAAAAAATAAGGAATCCTACCATATACGACACCATGAATGAACCCAGGGGACAATCTGCCAAGTGAAATGAGCCAGACACAGAAGGACAAATACTGCGTGATTTCATTTATATGTGGAATCTGAAACAGTCCATCTCACAGAAGCGAAGGATAGCACAGTGGTCGCCAGCGTCCGAGGGAAGGGAGCAATGTGGGATTATTAACCAGGGGGCGTAAAACTCCAGTTATGACAGACGAGTAAGTTCTAGAGACCTGCCGTGCAGCACGGCGCCCGTCGACGGTCACGCCGTTTGCATACTTCACGACCTGCTGAGAGTGTAGAGCTCATGTGAGATGTTCTTACCTTGATCAGTTTTTAAAAAGCGTATACAGGGATCCTGAGACCGAACTGGTTAAGAACCTGATCTAGAGAGTAAACGTCAGGCGTCGCTTCTCAGAATGGCGAGAGCTCGGAGTGGGAACACGCCAGTCTATTCAGCAGTCGTCGCCGCCTTTTGGATCTGGAGGGCTCACTGCTGCCGCTAAGGAACTGGGACCCGCTGCCGAAGGAGGAGGGTGACATGTCACAAAGCACACGGGCGCTGGGCGAGAAGCACGGGAACGTGACAGGTTCTCTGTCCCAGCCTCTCTGTGTGTCACAGATTTGCTCAGGGCCGGCCTGGGAGCCGCTGTCTCGATTTCCAATAAAAAAGAAAAGAAGAGTGAAAAAGAGACCAGGAGAGGAGGGAAAAGGAGAGGGAAGAAGCCGCAGGTGAACAGGAGGGAGAAACGCCGTCGGAAACGCAGCCCGACTGTGTCCGGCTAGTTTCGCCTCCACCAGAATCGAGCTTCTTCTCTTCAGCAAGCGGCTCCATGTGTCAAAAAGTCATTGGCAAGAGAAAAACCACAGCGCTCCCGTCTTTCGACAGGTAACCTCAGAAGCATTCGCCGGAGTTAGCGCTTCGCCCACATGAAAGGCACGAAGCAGGAAACGCTGCATCTGCGCCTCAAGCCGACGGCGCGAGAACGGGGGGGAATAAACAGAAGCGAAGGGAAAAGGAATCCATAAGAAATGGAAAAAAATGAGAAAATAAGAGCTGAAAGGACACGAAAACCGAGACATCGGAATAAAACGAGGACCGGACACGAAGGCGCGACAGAAGACAAAGAGATGAGGGTCAGTATCGCTCAAAGGCCAAATCGATAAGGGCCCGCGGCGTCGGGAAATGAAGGGACGTAAGAGGAACGACAGACAGAAAGGGAGACGGACGTCCGCGCGCTGCGGGGAGCCCCTGGGGACACGGGCCGGCTGCGCTGCCGCCCTGCGGTCAGGCTTCCTGCCGCCGCGCCTGTGCCGGGCTTCGTTTTCCTCTGGGGGGGCTGCCCTCCTCCAACCGCGGGAACCTCCTTCACCTGTCACCTCAGGGAGCAAGCCATGAGCTGCTGGCCTGGGCACGCGTTCCTCTCCTAGGAGCGTCTGCATTTGCACCAAGGACAAATCCACGAGGGTGGCCGGGCCTGGGGGTCTCGGGCGGGCTGTCCCTGCGGGAGCCCAGTGCAGGGGGTTGTCACAGCACAGGCTCATGGAAGGACTCAGATCCACCGGCAGGTCTGGGGACACAGAGGGGCCCCGCTGGCCTTTCTTCCGGAGCAGAATGGCCGGCAGGCGTCAGACAGGCATCCAGACCCGGATGAGGCCTGCAGGAGCCGCCCCGCCTCGCCTCACGTGTCGCTTGCTGCTGCTCAGGTCACCCAAACCTCCGGCTCAGCGCTTGCAAAGCCACCCAAAACGACCCCACACGATGACCGGGAAGACCCAACACGCATGGGAGGAGCCTGGCATCCTGACGTGCATAAGCTCGGAAAGCGATTCTACCTAAGATAGGGATCCAAGTGTCGTCGTTCAGAGGGGAAAAAAAGACTTGATTCAATTTTAATCCTAAAAATATAAACGAAAATCATGAAAGCCAGTTAAATTTAGGCCTCCGAGTGCATTCTTGGTGCTGGGCATTCTGGGGGTTCGGACAAATGTATAGTGACATGTCTACATCATTCTCACATCATACAGAGTATTTCCGCTGCCTGAAAAGTCCTCTGTGTGCCACCTCTTCGTCCCTCCCTCCCCGCGAGCCCTGGCCCGAGCTTTTCACTGCCCCCCAGTTTTGGCATCTCCAGAATGTCGTCTAGTTGGAATCATGCAGAATGTGGCCTTTTCGGACTGGCTTCTTTTACTTAACTACGTGCATTTCCGTTTCCTCCATGTCTTTTCCTGATTTGATAGCTTTTTTTTTTTTCCTTTTTAGCACTAAATAATATTCCTCACCTCCTGAGGCATCTTGGTTGCTTTCAGATTTTGGCAATGATGAATAAAGCTGCTGTAAACAACCTTGTACAGGTTTTTGAGTGGACATAAGTTTTCGATTCTTTGGGAAAATATTAAAGAGCATGATTACCGATTTGCATAATAAGAATATGTTTAGTTGTGTAAGAAACTGACAAAATGTCTCCCCAAGTGGCTGCACCGTTCGCGTCCCCATCAGTGGTGGGTGGGAGGTCCACACTGTCGCCAGCGTCCGGTGTTGTCCGTGTTCTGGCTTCGGCCATTCTAACGGCTTTCTCTGTGCATTGTTTTCACA
This sequence comes from Pteropus medius, assembly GCF_902729225.1. Lineage (NCBI taxonomy): Eukaryota > Metazoa > Chordata > Mammalia > Chiroptera > Pteropodidae > Pteropus > Pteropus medius. Next base: position 5,238,021 of record NW_024340849.1, on the reverse strand, counting down.
TAGTTTTTATTGCAGGATGACATGAAAAGATCCTCTGTACTATGTACGTGGTTTTTCTGGCACGATGACAGATCATTTCTGAAAATTATTTCAGTGTCTCCTCACCTTTTCCAAGCACCATTCAGTCCCCGGGTGCCCCAGACACTGCTGGGTACACCTGCACAGCATGTCACTGCCCGTCGCATCCCCAAGTGCTAACCCATCCTCCTTCATCGTCCTCAAGGTCAGCGGCTCTACATCATCGCTCGCCAACCTCGCAAAACCCTGAGCCTTTTGCTACAAGCTTCATGAGCCCAGACCGCAGTATAGACTTTCACATACCATTTTATCCTTAGCGTCCAGAACAGTGCTTGGCATGCAGTGGAGAAGTCAATTGAAATCCTTCGAAGGAAACATTAATTTGCAATTTCACTTGGCAGTCAGTATACGATGCGTATGTTGGTCTGGGGGGAGGGGGCATTTACATCAGTACAACCTCGAAGGCTGAGAAATGTGTTTAAATCACATTCGTAATGCGTAAATGAACTAGTGGCTCCAGGCTACAACTGCCCGTGTCGGCAAAGTCACAAAAAACACACTCACGTCTCCACAACGCCACGTCGGAAGGGGCAGCCTTGCCAGAATAACCCAGCCTGACTCTGATCAAGCTTCCGAATCTAAATATTAACTACAAAGAGCAGAGAAACATGGCAAATGACACCCTGGCAGGCAACCCATGGGAATACGGAACACTCAACTCCTCAGCTGGACATGGGACGTGTCCTGACCCTACGGTGCCTCCCCCCTCTCTTCCACCTGTTGGCTCGAAATTCTGGAGGGAACAGGGTGCTGCTCTGACTCTGCCCCGTCTCCATCTTCCTCCAGCACTGCAGACGATCTTGACCTTGAGTCCCAGATGCCCCGTCCTCCTGAAAATCCCCTGGCTTCTGAGACACGGAATTTTCCTGCCCGTCCTCTCTCCTCTCTGACCTTCTTCCACTGTCTCCTTCCAAGGCCCCCCTTTCTCTACTGGCCTTTGAAAATGTCCCCCTCCGCTCACCACCCCTGGGTCATCCCAGCTACTCTCAATTGTCAACAGTTCTCTGTGCAGATGGAGTCCAGATCAACAGCCTCCGCTCAGTCAGATGTCTCTACGCGGTTTCTAAAACATGAGGAAAAAGTTGTTCTTATAATGTTTAAAATGGGCTGAAAATTAAACAGCCAGCATCGCCCTAAGCTGCTGCAGGAGCACTAACTACAAGCGATAATAGTAGTGACTGCATATTCCCAACGGTGCCTAGACCGTGTCTGTGCCCAACTGAGAACTTGCCTAAAAACTCTAAAGTATAAAGTGTCCTGAGCAAATGCAAAACAAAATGTTGACTACATGACTAAGGAAGTGCTCTAAAGTGACCTGGGATAAAGCTCTCAAAATCAGTGGGCGATTCCTGACAGAGTGGATCCGAAAAGTTCTTATCATGGGAAAAATTAAAATGTTCATACCTATGTGTGGAGATGGATGTTGACTTAGGCGATCGTTTCACGATCTATGCAAATATCAAGTCATGTACCTCCGAAACTACCGCAATGTTATATGTCACTTATACCTCAATAATAAATAAGTAAAAAGAAAGAGGAAAGCAAACAAAACTATAGACGTGCAAATTTCCAAAGATAAGCCGGCGAGAAGGCTCAGAACGTGAAGTAGTGAGTGCTTTGGCCGCTGTGGGACGTGGAGTGCGGGGAGATGCACTAGGGACAGAATCAAAACCAGGGCCCGGCAGGCTGGATCTTCCCGAGTGTGACCACCGGCCTCAGAGCTCTGCCTGTGACAAACGGAGAGTGGAAAAGGCAGTCTTGCTGGACGCGCCGAACGGAGGTGCCGAGCGGCTTCAGGCGGAACCCAAACAGCAGCCAACGGCAGATCTTAACCGCGAACACGGCAGGCTCAGGGGGGCCACGTGGACAGCACACTCCTGACCCCGTCAGCTCCTGAGGGGGGAGCATCTCAAACGCAGAAGGCAGTGGAAGCAGCAGCTGGCATTTCTGTAAGGACCTGGAATGCTCCCCAATGATGTCTGGGGTGTTACGGGTTGAATTGTGTCCCACCCCTCCTCCAAGAACTCCAAGAACTGAAGTCCTAACCCCCAGCATCTCAGAATGTGACCTTATTTAGAAATAAAGTCATTGCAGATGCAACCGATAGTGAAGAAGAGGCCACGCTGGAGTAGGGTGGGCTCCGATCCGACGTGACCGGTGTCCTTGTAGAAAGGGACACAGACTGCACACAGGGAAGGGGTCGTGGGAACGCGAAGGCAGAGATCAAGGTCAAGTACCCGCTAGCCGAGGAGCGCCAACGATCCCTGGAAACCACCAGCGGGGGAGATGCCTGGAACAGATTCTCCCTCGCAGCCTCAGAAGAATCGTCTTGACCTTGGCCTCCCAACTGTGAGACGACAGATTTCTGTTGCTGAACTTACCCGGTCTGTGGTAGCTTGGGAAGGCAGCCCGAGCAAACCCCGCTGGCGGTGAGGACTTCGCCGGGCTGACATCTGGGGTACGATCTGGATCTCGCCAGCACCACCCAGAAGCAGCAAGGCTGCCAGTTGAGAGAAACCGGGGGCCCCCGCCACCCCCGCCGCTCCACATAATGCCATTCTCCATCTTTCATTTAAAGCCCAGATAAAAGGTAAAGAAACCAAACAAGATAAAAATAAGCTAAAAGATGGCTTGACTGAAAAGCAGAGATAAAGCGGGAAGACCAAGAACTGCTGCGAGAGATGAAAGCCAGCCAGAGCGCCAGGGAGGCCGGCCGAGCGAGGCCACGTGTCCGAACGACAGCGGAGGCTGGAATCGGCGAGCACGTCCTGGGCGGTACATCGGAGGATCGGCCCAGAGAGCACTCGGGGAGGTCTGAAGGGTGGCCGTGCAGCCCCCCACTGCAGCTTTTGTTCCCAAGTTTTGTTTTGGTTTTTTAATAGTTTGAATCTCCCCATCATGCTGAAGTACACGAAAGGCTTAATTTTTGAGCAATTCTGCCGTTTCTCCCAACCAGAAAAATAAATGACTCGTGGGACATAAGAATATTAAATAGCATAGCTCTGGGGGTTTGTGAAACCAGAAGATGACAATACAGCCCAGGGCACTGGCTTGTTTTCTACTAAGTGTTAGTTTTCTACTAAAATGTTAGCAGTTGGTCTCCCAGATTTAGAAATTTATGGTAGACTGTGCATGGCAGACTTTTACAGAAAAAGAATCAAAAAATTAACACCGACCTGTATCATCCTCTACTAGAAAATAGACTATAAGTGATGTTAAGCATTTTGTCTCATACACATTAAACATTTTCAACATATTTTAAAAACTAAATAACATACCTTGGGTTGTTTTTACTATGCATCAGCATCTAATGCATTACATGTGCATTTAGTTCTCACGACAACCCAGAGATAAGTCACCCAGATGGTGGAGGGCAGAGAAGGACGTCCCACCAGGCAAGGAGCTCACGGAACCACGGCTAAGCCAAGGCCGCCATCCTTATCTCTGCGAGGGGACCACATGTGACACTCAGTTTTCCTTTCTACCCTGCCACTGGGCTGCATTTCACAGAGAAAAAAATAGGCTCCCATGAGGCCCTGGTTTCTAAATATCTTATTTTATGATGCCTTAAATCCTATAATTAGAAATCAATTTCTTTACTTGTCCTTGTTAAAATGCACATAACCACCTCAGCTCCTGGCAGGCACCAGCATATTACTGTGAAATCGTCCATTAGATTGCTTTCCAAGTAGAGGGATAGGGAGCAGATTTCCACAGGCTAGTGGCTCAGAACAGACGGGCTGTGTCGAAGGAGAGACGGAAGAGCCAGGAGCCAGCCCTGTCACCGGCCACCGTGCTCCCTGGGGGCAAAGGCCAGAGGAGAGTGAATGCCGGCTGCAGGGGGGCCTCCAACAGGAAAACTGATTACAAACTGGAGGGCACACAATTTTACCTCTTTTGTCATTCATTCATTCATTCATTCATTCATCCAACAATGATTACTGAGTTTTGCAAAGTATAAACTGTTCGAGTTTCTATTTTTGTGGCTGTGTCTTGCTTTTCTCAATTATGTTGAGCTCCTGGGAGGCAGAAAGAATTTTTTAAAAATATTTGTGTGTGGCTTGTTACTCCACCGTGTTCCAAAAGTTTTCAAAGTAATTGTACCATGAATTGTACGTATTTTAATCTCTGGAAACGCCTTACATAATATCTCGGACATATTCGATGGTCAGTAAATACTTGCTAAATCCTTCCTCCAATCCGTAGAAGTTACTCGTGATAGAATGAAAAAAACGCACAACAGAGTGACTTTGAAACCAATCAGAATGAAAATGTAAGACAGTTTTCCTCAGCTGGACTATTAGTTGCCTAAATGATCTTTTTTTTCCCTCTGATCCACACTGCCAGCCACACTATACAGCTAAAATGCAACCCTGACCACGCTTCTAAAGGTCCAGGAGCTGGTCGCTGCTCCTGAGGACAAAGTCCACTTTTGTCAGTAAAATCCTTTATGATTTCAGCTCTGCCTTTGTCTCCAGTCTCATCTCCTAGTCGAATCTACCGTATATAGTAGTTTCCTCAAACAGTATTTATCTTTATGATCTTGCATCAGCCACGTCTTCTCCTAGAAAGCTTAATAGGCTCCTCCCGCCCGCTCCCAGGAAAATCACGACTTACCCTGTAAAACTCCACTGTGAGCCACCGACCTGGAAGAAACAGTTTCTTACTCACAACAAGATGGGCTCACCAATCTCTCCTTGTTCTGCTTCTCCAGCTTCTGCGCATTGTTTTGTCTTTATCTGTTGTCATTTCTCACTGCCCTGCTTAACCACTGGCACCTCAGAGAAGACCCGTACCCAGTATGTCCCCGTCTTAGCACGACGCCTCGCATCTCCAGTTGCTCAAAAAAATGTCATGGAATCAATGAATGCAAAGCCACCTCTGCTACGGCCATGCCACCCTGACTGTGCCTGATCCCGTCTGATCTCAGAAGCTGAGCGGGGTTGGGCTTGGTTAGTACTTGGATGGGAGACCACCTAGGAAGACCAGGTGCTGTAGGTGTCATTAATAAATAAATAAATAGATAAATAGATAGATAGATAGATACATACATACATACATAACATACATACATAACATACATACATAACATACATACATACATACATTAAAAAAAAATCACCTCTGAAGATGACAACACACTGTAAACTTAGCGATGACCCCAGGAACACAAAGTGACATTGTCCGGCCCAGGTCCTACGTGAGTTTGGGTCTCCGTTCCTGGTTTGCCAAAGGAAGCACAGGCGGGAGCCGTCGTCCCTCCTGGCAGGTCCCCGGAGCACCGGCCAACGCCACAGTATGTGCGACTGTCATACCTTCTCTGCAAAGAGCTCCAGGTGCTTTGCGGACCACAGCAAGATCAACGTGATTTCTCACAACTGTCTGAAGCAGGAGAGGTTGAAATCATTTAGTTTGAGCTATAATGAAGTTAAAATGAAATATGTAACCATAGTGAAAAGCCAGCGTGAATGTGGCTGTTGGCAGGGAAAGTATGATCATCACTTCCGTCCAGGAAAGAGATAGAAAGAGCCCGTAGCATCCTCAACCGTACCGAGCCCAAAGCATCTGCTCTCCTCCCGCCCGGTCTGCTTTTTCAATTTTCACAATTAAAATGAAGAGATAAGCAATTTGCCATGTATTTCAAAAAAAAAAACCCTGTGTTTTCTATTCTTTTCTCAAAATAAAACAGAAATCATTCATGAATATACTGAACAAAGAATCATTGCCCACCAAAAGTTACCTCCTAATCATATTTCTTAGCTGCAAAGTTCTTAAGCTTTTGTTCGCTTGAGTGCAGTAAATTCTTCATTTTCTTATACCCACTCAAAGCGTTTCTTAAGCTTCTTTGTTTCAATATAAAAATGGCCAAGTCCTTATATGGGAAGGATGTTGTACAAATCCAAGAGACCCCAAAATCAGAGGCGTTGACATGACTGGCTGCATTGAAAATGGTTCCCATTTTATGCTATGTGTTTGTTTGTTTTTATCCACATGTCTTAGTGCTAAGAAAGGGTGAGTAAAACCATACATTTTGAGCTTGTGATGCCTAGACCATAAAATTCTAATGTTTTTGGACAAAAAATCCTCCCCACTGAGGGCTACAACAACTCACACCCCTGATGGGCTGAGCATTTAGGCTATATTCCTGGGCCCTATTAAGAAGGAAAATAATCTCATCTGTGGGTCTGAGCTAATAATAATAATAGCCATCCTTTCTAGAGTACTTCATATCTGCTTGCCACCATGCTATGCAAACGTTACTTCATTTTAGCTTTTACAACAATCCAATAACGTGTGTATTATTAGCATCATCTTTTAGATGATGAAACCAAGGCCAGAGCAGGAAGGACAAGAGCTAGGATTTGAACTTAATCACCCACAACAAATACGATATGTTTCTGAGTCACCTCAGCTGTAGATAAAAGAACAGCATAGCACCTAAAGAAGCTAACAGATGGAGAACTTCTAGGGAAGCAAGCTCAACAAACTGTTAAATCCACTGGTTCCTTATAACTACAATAAGGTACTCGCAGACTAAATGACAATCGGCTTATTAAGAGGAGAAGCAGTAGAAAAAATCACATCTGATGGACAAAGAACTCGGACACCAGCAGGTGGTACGTGCTGTCCCTGGAGAGACATCGTGGCTGCCCAGCCCCTACCAGCAACATCCTACCTGAATCTGTTGGGGCCTCTTCCCTGCCTTCACCCTATGACCTCCTCAGAAGCAGGAGAGAAAGAGAGAGAGCCCTCTGAGAATATCGAGGTTACCGCTTCGAGAATATTGAGACTATTGAAGAAAAAGGAACATGGGAGCATTTTAGAAAATAGAATGGCAGAGCTTTGAAAAAGAAACCAGCCCTTAATTAAGGCAATAAATAAGCTTAGAGGATTTGTTGTTGTCACAGGTCACAAATGGAATTATTTTGCTATTTAAGTTTCTAATTTCTCACAGTAGAAAAAAGACCGACTTGGCCACAACCAGAAAACAAAACAAACATTTATTTCGTAAGCATGTACTTTTATTTACGTGGAAAACTGCCTCGAGCAACTCTAAAACTTCATTAATCTAGTTTACGCATTAATATGTAAATGGTCTGTCTTAAGTTGATCATCTTAGGGCCAAATTGGTAAACCATACATCTTGCATTTCGAGTGGCAACCTCTGTCATTGGCCATTAAATTCTGAGTGTGGGTAAGTGCCAGCAGCTATGAAGTAGGAGGCAGCGCCGGGTCCTCTACAGCATAGGTCTCACAGGCAGAAGTAGCTGCTGTGGATACAGAGAGCTTCTCCTAGGACTCAGGTGTCCTAGTCAAATGCTCGGTCTGCATGTCATTCAACAAGGGACCGGCCCAAAGCAAACGGGAGGAACCTCAGACAGGCTAAGAGAACCAGACGGGTAGAGACCACCTCCTAGGAAGGAAAGGGGAGGAAAAAAAGACGCTTCTTAAGGTGTGGGAGGAAGAAATTGGCATCCCATGCCTTTTCTATAATTCTCATTGCTCTTAAAGAAGTTTCTAGAGACAAAGTGAATGGGGGAACTACATCACTGTTATTAGAGACATTTCCAAAATTTGGAAAGCTGTCTCGTCATGATCATATTTTCTTAGCATTATTTCAGAGTAATGAGTGAACGTGGCTATTATTTATAGTACCGACCAAGAGTTTGGTTTGTAAATATTAGATCAGGCGGGAGGAGTCTTCTGGTTCTGAAATCCAACCTTTCTACAGCAATATTCTACAGGCCACATGCAAAACAGCTTTGTGGCTCTTAGTGTATCATGTGAACACTTGCTAAGAAACCTCGAGACTTCCCTAGCCAGTCCTTGGACCTCGACTAGCTTTGCTTTGCTTCCAGTCGCCCACCTCACACTGAGTGCCATCGGCTATGAGAGGACAAACCAGGAGCGTTTAAGTTCAAGTTCATTATCACTATAAGAAATGAAACTCACAGTGTACACCCTATATCAACATATTCGTCTCGTTCATGGACCCAGGACAAAACATTTCTTTCCTAATTTCGACTTGAACCTGTGGTTGGCAATTCCTGGCAATGGCTCTTTCGGTCCCCAGTTTCAGGATTTGTGCCAGGTCTTACATATTGCTCCTTTAGAAAAGCATTCTAAAGAAGGAAGGACAAGACAGACCAGTCTTTTGGCTCTTCTTCTAATTGAGAATGACAACCCAAACCATTTCGGGTACATTCAATGTTAGTCTGTTACTGTCAATAAAATAGAAAGGTTCACGCGCTAAAGTCGCTAACACAAAAATAACGACCAAGTGGGTTGCTGCTCTGTGTTAAGACAACCTTCTCCATCCTGGGCCAGAACCTAGCGACCTTCAAACCTTAGTAACGCAAGAGGTTCTGACTCATCTGAAAGCAAATTGGTACAAGAAAATGTCCACAAAATACTTCTGAGCTGGTTTAGCTTACCCTGACTTTTTTTTAGGAATTCTATTTCTGCTCGGCTTAAATCAAGGGGAAATTTCACTTTGAAGGATTAGAATTTAACCAGCTTTTCATTCTGAACCTGCATCATTGATGACAGTGCCACTCAGGGTAATGCAGTCTTCGGTGGCACGTGTGACCATGGCTCGCGATGACTCTAAATGGAGGGGACACATTTAACCAACTTCGTTTAGTTTTCTCCTGTAAGAGTGCCCAGTGTTTATGTGTTAAAATACCGACTACCTTATTATAAATTGCTTTATTTCTCCTTTATCTCACACTTAGAGCATTTATTTGTTTGAAGTTATACATATAGGTACTTTTCATTATCTATGACTATGCTTTTGACACAGTTAAAGGGATTTATTAAGGGGTTCATTATAGAAGAGGAGCTGACGGGGTTCAGAATCAGTGCTACTTGCTTTAATTCATTAGTCATAGAATAAGTGGAAATACACAGCCGTGTAGAGGCATCTTAGTAAATGACCACAGAGCCTGGACGATGTACTTTTAATCCAAATCATGAATCCAGTGTTAATATACCTAACCGGATGCTAGTGCTCTCGATTGTGCTATGCCTCTCCATTGGCGAGGATTGATCTAAAAGTCACATTACACTTGAAATACTGGGAAAAAAAGATGAAACTGAACAACAACAACAACAACAAAAACTGAATTCTTTTTCAGATTACAGTTAAACACACTGTTTGAAGTGAGGTCAGAAGAAGCTTAGATTAAATGTGTCTCTTGTGTGTTTGTATGTCCCATTGCTACATGCAGTTTTTAAATGCAGAAGCTAATTAGATGGTTACTTTTGAAAAATTTGAACTCCACATCTGCATCTCCCTGACTTTTCCATCTTGACGTAAACGCTCTAAATTAGGGATGACTTTCAGCTCGCCTGCACCGTACATACTTCCTCTGAAGTCTACAATTTAATTTCCACCTCCATAATTTTAAATATTTTAAAGTCCTCATTTTACACTCTCTATTTTCCTCTGAAATTGCCTTCAGTAATGGCTTCCTAACTCCATTATCTTGGAATTACATTTAACACGTTTATGGGTTTGCCTTTTAAAAGCAAAACAAAACAAAATGCCATAAAATTGGGGGATCTGGGGCCAGTCACAGGGGGCGTCTGAGCCCGTGGTGGCAGCTACTAATTCACTGTAATGGGGTCGATCAAGGCGAGCTTTGTCACAGCCGTGCTATTTTACTTCAGAGGTACAGCGTATAGAGTAACAGGAGAATAAAGCATCTTTTTTTTTTGCCTGTCAATAGGTTGAATTGTACTCCACAGCAAACATAATTTACCCATGGGCTTAAAATAGGCATCTAAGTGATACATAGGAATAAATCACTGGTGGCTTAAGCAACCAGAGATAACCACCGAGATGGTGATTTGTGAGTTGCTTGTGACACAGCACAAATAAAACCAAAAACCTCACTGCATACTTCAGGAAAAGATAAATTTGGTGCATAGTTACTTTTGAAACCTTGTAAAATAGATAAAATAAAATAAATTTGAAATAATGGAATTTAAGAATACTCTAGCCCTAGGGAGTATTTTAGAATAACATTGACTATCCACCCATCCCTACTTTGTCTCTCCCAAATATTATTTCAATTCTGAAAATAAAATATATCTTCTAAAGATTTAAAAATAAAAGGTAAAAAATAGGTTGTCAGACTAACCTATATGAAATAAAATGTTTTCCAGAAAAATGTGACTCAGGACATGTATCATCTCAACTGAAACAGCGATACATTTGATTCAGAGAGTAATACAAGAAGTTGATCTTCTTGATTTTTAGACAAGAGTCAGACCTTAAAAAAGTTGCTAATGAGTCATTCCTAGTGAACTAGAGATCTAGCTTCATCTTCTTTAACAAATAAATGGTTCATCAACTAAAGCATAACCTACGAAGGGCATGAACCATATTTTTAATGCCTTTTATACATAAGAGAACATGATTTATACTCGATATGTGAACCCAGTGAGCATTCATTATAGTCTCATCAATTTTTCTTCAAGGGATGCTGAAATAACAGTATAACGTTCTGCAGGTAAGTTCCGAAGCTTCGTGGCGTGGTACCCTCCCGATCATCTCTGTCTAGGCAAATGCATCTCCGCGTGCCGGTAACTCTGACTGGAAGCCAGCCCCTCCTCCCTTGCTCTCCCCCCACGTCTAACTCCCCTGCCCACTAGCCCCAGACATGCCCACTCTCTGCATTCCACTCTTCCAGGCTCTTATTAACACCTCTCCTCTGGCTGTAACAACAACCTGCATGTTACTCTCCCTGCTGTGCCCACTTCACGCCCGTCCCTTCCGTCCGAGCCAGAGCGATCTTTGTAAAACATAGGTCTGGCCCCGTAAGTGCCTAGCTTAAAATTTCTGAAGGCATCCCCAGCGCCTCTACAATAAGATTCAGACTCCTTAGCACGTACATGTTACAGGGCCTCAGAGAGTTGGCCCTGGTTCTCCAGACTCCTACTTTGATCCACCGGGCACCCTGTCCTCAAGCTGACTCTCAGGTCCCTCGGTGCAGGCACACACCAGGTCTTGCCTCTGAGCCCTAGACCTCATCGCCCGTCCTGCCTCCTGCGTCTGGCCTTCGGTCAGGCGTGGCTTTTTCTGTTCAGCTTTTCTGTATTATTTCTCCTCCTCAGACTAGACGGACCCTCTTCCACTCTATGCCCGTATTTCAACCTATATTTACCTCTTCGTTCATAGTGCTCTCCTAAATTGTGCCTTGCATGTAGTTGTTGATTTTTTAAAATAAAACAGAAAGTTGACAAGTTTTTCTACCCGATTTCATCTTGTTAGTTAGAGCCCGCCTTCCCAAATTGTTACTTCCATCTCCCTTTCGGCATCTGGAACGTCGGGTATGTCCTGAGTTATGTGTGTAAACACACCTTTCATCCCTCACACGACTCATTGGGGAGAAATGTCACTGAAAAGATCCAGGACCGCAGCTCCCATCTAAAAGCAAACGAGCAGTCCGCGGCTCAGTAAACGACCAGTCCGCTGCTCTCTCTGCTTTGACACAATGGGGGGCGGGGGGAGGTTTGGTTGAGGAAAATATGAGTAGTCTGTAATCACTCTGAAGGATCAAAAGAGCTTTATCATTGCCAGGAGCCCCTGGATTCGAACCCCGAAGCTGAGTCAGGGCGTCTCCGAGCCTGCGTGTGCAAGGCACGTCGGATGGGACGCACGCTGCACCGGCCCACGCCCGTCTCTGAGCGGGGCACGCTCGAGGCGGCTCCGGGTGTCACATCGCTTTACAGTTCTCCACGCCGAGGTGAGTCGGTCTCAACTAAGCAAATCGACCCTTCAGAGTCTATTCTGAAAAGATTTGTGAGGCAGCATTAATGGGCTATCAATGTGAAAATGACCCGTCCCCACCCTGAGAAGCTTATAAAAGAGTCACTGGCTTCAATCGATAATGAGGTTTAAAAACCTCTAGTAAGGGCTTAATATATGAGAGGGACTGAAAATGATATTAGGGACACAGTGAAATATAAGACAGACACGGTCCCTGACCCCACAGGGCTCATCCACTAGGAAGGAAGCCGCCTAGTTAAACAGATGGTGACACGATACGCCGTGACGTGAGCCAGGAGAGGGAAGCAGTGTGAGAGGAAGGTCTTGACTGGACTCGGAGCACAGCCGCAGGGGCAGCCACGAAGCCCACCCAAGGGGACCGTGCTGCAGACGCGGAGCCCGTCCGACGTGCAGGTGGAAAGCAAAAGGCTCGGCCGACGCGCGTGTGCTCGGCCGCTTCCTCGGTGGAACGTCCGAGGCTTCGGGACGTCTGAGCGGGTCGCTGCACTCCGGGTGGATGTGGGAAGCAGGCCAGTCGAGGAACTGGAAGCTGGAGCATCTGAGAATTCACGTCGCTGCTGGAGGACCTGGAGACAGAAACACGAGGAACCAGCCAGAGGGAGAGAAACGTCCAACGTGGAAAAACGTCCAACTTTCAACGGCGAATGTTTTGAGGGCGGAGGCGTCATCAGACAAGTCTTGGATATTATCTCAGCTAATCTCCACTTCATTTCTCAAGGGTAACCAGAAACTGGAGTGGCCTCTCTTCTTCCATTATATTCAAGGCGAGGAAGAATATTGGAAAAGCCCGAGCGATTCGAACATTCCGGAAAAGCTGTTTGAGAGCTTTCTTCAAACATAGGAGGAAAAGAAAAAAACCTGACCTTCTATTGGCTAGAAAGAATATCTGAAATATTGTGAAAGAAGCCTCGAACCAGGGAATTTTACCAAATAAGACAAAACATTTCATTTCCCCAAGACATTTAAAGGATTGTCTGGAAGGCAGGGAAAACCTTTCAAACAATGCCCGATGCCTCCTAGCAAAAGAAAGCTAGTGACTCCACTTTTTGAAAGAACTGAAGACGATGATCTAAGTTTGAATAATAAATAAATGCAGAAGAGACATGGAGTATTATCTCTGTGAGAAATAAATGGCGGTCTGGCAAAGCGTATTTTTTTTTTTATCTTATTTTGATGAACGATGCAGAGCAAGGTTATCAAGCCTAACCAAAGAATTGTTTATCGTGACCGGTGCACAAGTGGTAGCAACGAGATATGTAGTTTGCTGACTGGGACTCGACACTGCACGAGGATTTAAAAAATGAAGCTCTTTCAGAAACACGTCGGTTAGTTCCCTGAAGGAGACTGAGCTCTATTCCCTTACCTCCTTCTACCTTTGTTTTCGCTCTTTCCACATCAGCTCGAACCCCAAAACTGGAGCTGAGAGACACCGAAGATGATCCGAACTGCTCTGCTCACCTTAGCAAAATGTTCACAAGTGAATGTATTTCTCTCCCTCCGTCGGTCTGATAAAAGGTAGACCAGATGTCTCTTTTTTCCCTTCACCTTTACGAAGCTCAGCCTCGTGTATTTTGAAACATAGAAAATTTCCATAGAAAACACAATTGTCCATTCAGATACGAGATAAAAGACTGCCCCACAAAGTTTGTAACTCATAGTCACCGACGTCCCACGGATGTGTCCTTTTCTTCATTTTTATATTATTTTAAAAAATCTTGAGTCTTTTCTCTCTCACTTTCATGAAAGATATGTTCCCTGTGTTTCTCCACACTGGACTTTTTATGATTCTTCAAAAGAAATTGACATTGGTGCATTCTTCTTTATGAGGTTATTTTGGCCATTTCATAATAAAAATAATATTTAATATATACTTGGTATTTACAATTTGACGTGAGACATGACAAACACTGACCAAGGAATGTTTCTCCCTACATTTTAAGCACTATTCTTCTTCTCATTTTAAAGATATAGTAACAAAAGTCATGGCTAGTGAAGGCAAAGTTAGTATTTGAACCCAGAAATTTGATTCAATTTCTTAATAGAACTAATGGCTCATTATGGACCAGAACAGTAGATGCGTTCATATATCATCATGGCTCCTGCAATGACTACTGCAAACTACTAACTCTGGAGCCCTTTAAATAAAAATGTAATCTCGCTCGTGTTGTGTATATCACTGTGTGTATTTGTCCTCTCTCCATCTACATACGACCAGTCACTGCTGCCTTTGCTGCATTTGGTTTTCGTGCTGAGGCCATGGACATTTATCTCCCTCTTTACTCTGAGAGGTCAATCCTTCCCAAATGTAAATGTGATCGTGGCCGTCTCCGCCTGCAAACCTACAACGTCTGTCCACCCCTCCAGCTCGTAGCTCCTCCTGCGAGCACACACTGCCTCCCCACCTCCTCCCCACGTCCATCCGTGTCCCCGATCTCCGTGCTCACGGGGCCACCCGAGGTCCTCGTGCGTTCACTGCTCTCGTCCGCTCTTCCATGTGTTTGTGCTGCTGTGCCTGCTGGAAGCCCCCAAAACATACGTTCACCCTGAAAACCTGCTCAGATGTGATCTTCGGTGAGGCTGTCTCTGACTTCGCTGCAAAGGCGCGGTTTTCATGCCGTTATTTCTCCACCTAGACCTTTCTTAGACTGTAGCACATCCTATGGCGCTAACAGACGGTGCGCATCCCCGGGGCTGGAGGCTTCTGAACCATGTAAGAGGTCACCACACCTTGTGCCCTCCCAACCCGACTTCATTAATAAGCCGCAACCCCTCCCTCCAGCCCAAGCCATGTGTTCACGTCAGATATAATGTGTGCCCAGTGGGAAGACTCGTGAGGCCCCCCTGGCTTTACCTTGTCCAGTAAATGTGACCTCACGGGACTTGTCTGCTCCTTAATCAATTTAAGTAACTGTAAATCAAAGTGAAGGACTCAAACATCACATGGCCTTCTAACTCCAAATTTTATCCAACACTGTTTGGCATAATTTGCCTCCAAGATATTCTCGATTCTTATTATCCTAGAATCTTCTTTCTTCTGGCTTTTTTTTGGGGGGTGGGGGTTGGGGAGAGGGTTGATTTGAGTGGTGTGTGTATGTGTGCATAGAAATTAAACACAAAATCCTATTTCTGTCTTTGGATAATTGCACTTAAGGGAGTATTAAGAATCCTCGCTCTTTTTATTACCCTTTACTACCGGTTACATCAGACGTAAGAAATTCTCCATGACAAATGACCAGTTAGCAATTATTAAATGGAGCACTAACATGTGTACAAAGCTTGAAAAATAAACGTTCAGAAGGTTTTCATAACAGCATTGAAGGCGTGGCAACTATATTGCGAAATTTTTAATTTATTCTTATAAGGAGGATAAATATTATTTTTTAAGTATAATACAGGACTAATAAGGAATAAGAAATCATTTCATTGTCAAAAGGAAGGGCCTTGAGTGTGTGCTGAGTGTCTATAAATGTTTTACACTAAACACAGACTAGGGTAAAAGAGCCACAGGCCTCATCTAGAAATGTCACCTTCGACGGCGTCTCGTAAAGTCGGGAAGCTGACCCAGGCCACTTGGAGGACACACAGCGCTGCAAACAAGAGCCGGGGGTTGGGGGGCCCTTCACAGTCCACCGCTTCCCAGCCCCAAACAGTTTAAAGTGGAGACAGCGGTTGGAGGCACCGAGAGCAGTTTCGAAGGGGAAATAAGGTAACGAGACAGCAAAACGTGTCACGGCATCGGCGAGGAGAGGGGGCCAGCAGGAGGACGGCGGAGGATGGAGGGCTGGGGGCTCAGGAGGACGAGTTTTGATTGATGAGAACCCCACTGACCACACGATTTTTTCAAGTCGCTTAGCGGCAACTACTGAAAAGTCCTTCTTTATCCCTCCATCAGCTCCAGCAATTTTAAAACTTGGCCGTTCCCCAGTGAAGCCCCTCCTTATCTGAGAATTGACCAAGAGAAATCCACAACTTTATCTCCACAAATCCTGGAGGTCTAAAAAATTAAGTAGAGTAATGGGAAACTTGCGAAAAAGTGACAAGCTTGATATGAGTGACACATATGATTCAGGGTGGAAAGAGGTTAATCAATAAAAATCAATGGAGTATTATGCCCTTGGACTGAAAAAAAATAAAAAAGAGTGTTTCTAGAAGACAGATACAGCAGCGTTTATAAAGGACAAAACGCCCAGGAATCCTGTCTAAATCGACAACTGCTACAGAAACTTGAAATTTTTACAAGGTGAACACTAGCTTCTCGGGTTGTTCTACAGACCTTCTAGCCAATACTATAAAACGAAGAGAAAAATATTACGCAAAATAAGCTGATTGAAAAATTAAACTGGTGGACTCCTTAAATTTAGCTACGCTCCATCTTAAATTCCCCCTCTGAAAAAGCTATGGACCCACCACATTTTGACTGCACATACCTGGTTCCTGAATCCCCCCACCCCCCAAAAAAAATTTCTTGAAATTTATATCGCATTGTGGAATGAAATAGATACATACATTATGCACTTTGAATCACCCGCTGTGATCGAAATGACTAAAGGTAATTCTAACTAGAAAAACAAAGTAAAAAAAAAAAAAGTCATTGGAAATTTTACATAATTACAAATGGAAATGATAAAAATGCACATATCCTGGTTTAAAAGAAAACAAAAGATAATAGTTGAAAAGGTAAACATCCCAAGAGAAATACCAAGACTACTGAAAAACACCTTTTTGAAAGTCTAGGGAAAATATATGGTGCAGATCTAAAGGGCCAGGTGCATAAAATAAAACCCCTTATGGCTCTACTGCCAAGGTCACAGCATGAAGGTATTGCCAAAACAGAAAGACCATTCCACGGGGACAGTGGGGAAGCCCAGAGGGACAAGCAAGTAATTAGGCCAAAAGAGTATCTGAAAAACATCTCGCAAAAGACTCTAAAATAAATGCTGACAAGTTTTTAAATACATCAAAGAGAAAAAGTGAGGGAGAGACACATCGCATCTGAAAATGGCATACACGACAAAAACTCTTCAGAGAATAAAGAGAGAATGACAAGGACACCTAAGGAATGATTTGGCTCCATTTTTAAAGAGTACACTATGAGGAAATTTCCTAATTTTCCCATTAGAAGAGAGAAGTAACACGTGACTTTAAAAAAATGATGAGCACTTGACCTGGAACTGGACAAAAATAATGTCAGCAGAAATAGGGACCCTCCACTCGAGCGGCTCTGCGGGTGCCAGAAGCCGTGTTTGACAAAGGCGCGTCTGCGTCAACAAACACTGCCGTGCCTCAGAACGGTGGCTTTCCAAAGGACCCCGTCCAGAGTGGAACTCTCGGTAGGTCAAGAAGGGAACGCCCCTGAGGCTCCCTGTCTAGAAAACTGGTGGAATGTGCTGGAACGAGCACTAAGTCCATAGACAGGTATAAACTAGGATGGGGGCCGCGGCACGCGCCTCCTAGAATTTCCCAAGTGGATAACCCACGGGGCAGAGAACCACGGGGAACCAAGGGACACAACCTGTTTCCCCACCTTCTATTCACAGATACCCCAAAGCCACAGCCCCTCTCCATACTGACTCCTCGTTCTCGCCTCCGTTCAGAAACCGGCTGTTACCCTTAACCTTCCACCTTTACCCACTCATCCAAGGAGTTGCTGGATGGACCCCGTCAGTCCTACCTTCTAAATATCTCTCGAACGCGTCCTACTCTCTATCCGCATGGTCCCTGAGCGTTCCCTCCCGCCGGCATCGCTAAAACAGCCTCGTGTTGAGCCTCGCTCCTCGGGTTCACTCCCATGCCGACTTCTCTGCACGATGCCATCTGCTCTCTCTCTCCTATGCAAGACCCTTCAGGAGACCCTCAGTCCCTGGCACAGAGAACCACTCAGGACTGGGCCCTCCTCGCCTCTCCACTGGTACCTGTCCCCCGCCCCACCTCATACTTTACATGTCAGGATAATGGGGTCGTTTTCCAGCCTCAAATACTTGACGCTCTTTCTTCCTTCCCTGGACCTTTGCACCTGCTGTTCCTACTGCAGAGGACACGCCTGCCCTGCTCCTTCAGTTGTCAGATGCTCTGCCACCCTCAAGTCAGACAACGGTCATGAGGGCTCTAGTGGCCCCTCTTGTGGAAGTTTTACACTGAACAATTCCTCAAGGAACATGGAAAGGAGCTCGAAGGATGGGCCATGCACGGGGCGCCTGCTACGTGCCAGGCGCTGTCGTGGGGCCTCGCACACATGCTCCCACGAATTCTCAGGCCCGCCCGCGGGGCACACAGTTTTATTCTCATTCTATGGGTGAAGACACCGAAGTGCAAAAATAAATAAACAAATGAAGCGACTTTCCAAATGTCACAGGACGAGTTAGAAGAAATCCATCTTGCTCTTCCCGTCGTAAAGACGAAAAGCAAAACGACAGGAAGCAGGAATTTCTCTTAAAAATAAAACCGTCGACAGTGAAATCTCCATAAATTAACCCCATAACTAAACTCACCATTTTATATGTGTGTGTATATATATATAATGTTATATGTATATAATGTTATATATAAACATATAAATTTTAATCGCGGTAAAATATACGTAACACAAATTTACGATCTTAACCATTCCTGTGTCCAGTGGTGTTGAGCACAGTTACACTGTTCTGCAACCAATCTCCAAAACTCCTTTCATCTTGCAAAACTGAAACTATTAAACAACTCCCCGTTCCCGGTGCTCTGCCCGCTGACGACCACCTTCTACTTCCCGTTTCCATGAACTTGACTGCTCTAGGGACCTCGTATGAGAAAATCATGCAGTATTCGTTCCTTCGTGACTGACTTATTTCACTTAGAATAATGTCCTCCAGGCTCATCCATGTCATGGCCTGTGTCAGAATTTTCTTCCTTTTTGAGGCTGAAGAATAAATACTCCATTGTACGCATACGCAGCCTCGTTTGTTCCTTGATGAAAACCTCTGTTGCTCCCAACTTTCGGCTATTGTGAATAATTCTTCTATAAACACAGATGTATTAAATTTAATATATTTACAAGTAATTTGCTAATAAATCACCATAGCAAAACCTTGCAAATGGCACTAAAGCATTCTGGGTGTTGAAATAACCAGTCGGTTGAATGACCAAGCCATCTCGGCAAGCTATGAAATATGCAGAAAAGTGGTGGATATATTTCAATCCGGGCCCCGTGGAAAGAATATATTTAGGGGGGAAAAAAAATCTCCTCTACTTATTTTGTTAGAATGAAGTTGGGTATAAATAATTGAACTATTTAGGGAAATAAATATATACCGAAAAATATTGTGTACTATGTTTTACATATTATAAGCAATAAATCCATGAGCGTCCAGGAAAGTACTTTACACTTCCTGGAAATTGCTCGTGAGAGGCCATTCTGTTCCACTTAATCATATTTGGAACTAACAGCTTTCCTATGTACTGATTAGAGGTGGACGTTGGCGATGTTCTGTGGAAGCCTCATTCCCCCCGCTTCTCCGCCATCCTGTTGCTGTTTTACGGAGCAAACTCCTAAGAGCTAACACCTGAGAGTCTCTCCAAGTGCGAAGCGCTGTGCCCAGCAGCGGCGGACGCGTGGGGAGAGCATCGGCGTCTCCGCGTGTGACTTTTCTTTCTCTAAATACTCTTCCGCTCCCTATGAGAGGCATCCTTTGAGGGACGCCTAAGGAACCTTGCCCCACCTCTCAGAGGAGAAAAAGCATCTCCTTCTCTGCTCCCTCAGATGCCGTTTTCTGTGGCTGCCTTTGAAGCAAAGGTGTGTCGTCCCCTCGCATCGCGCCCGGCGGTCACTTCGCTGTCCGCTGTCCGCTCCCCGCTCCCTCGCCTCTCAAATGAGGGCAGGCGATAGCGCATTTATTGAATGAAAGAGAGAAAGGAATGAGAAGGAAGAATGTAAGAGGGGATGAGTTTTATTTGTCTGTAATTTAAGAAGGAAAACAGATTTTGCGACGTGCGCCCCCGCTGGCCGTGCATTTCAGGACTGCGGGCCTCCCTGTCTCTCGCCTGTTTCCTAGTCTCCCATTTGCTTTTGTTCCTTCCCAGCTTCTCTACATCATCCCACATGGCTCCACATAACAGCTGCGATCATGACCAACGTGTGACTTCCACTATTCAAAAACTGCTCATCACCTAGTAAAGCCCAAAACTTAGACCCGCCACCCGCCGGCCTTCCCCTAAGCCGGTCACCAAATGTGTTTTACATACATCCCGAGTGTAAAGAGCGTTTCCCTTTGACGTGGTGTTTTTCATGATATGTCTTTCTTCTAGAATCATACCCAGATTTCCAGCCTGGTGTGGACACCTTCCACGCATCCCCTCGAATTGGCTTCGCAAACAAACGTCTGTGCCACTTAACAGTTTCTATAGTGTGTCACGGTGGCTTGATCCACATGACGTTTACGTAATGTACAGCCCACACCTCCCCGTCAGATTAGAAACGTCTCAAAAACAAAGACCTTCTTACTCAGTTTTTCTTCTCATAGCGAACAGTAAATGCCTAGGCAATGGATTTAGAAAGGATTTACACAACTTTAAAAATTACTGTTATCAACATTTATCCAACAAGGCAGACCTTAATACCTCCAAGTGTCATTTGAGCAACAATGTTTAACAATTTATCTTTCGGTTCAATTCTGTTATTTTCTCTGAAAACATAAAAGCCTGTGTTAAGAATAAAAATTCAAACACTGTGTCAACTCAAAGAAACACAATTGGAAATATTTCCATCTTATTAAATGTTCATTCTTTTAGGAAGCTTTTCTAGGATTTAAGAAAAATAAGAGTCAATGGCCACGCCACCCCGAGCAAGCCCGATCCCGTCTGATCTCGGAAGCTAAGCAGGGTCGGGCCTGGTTAGTACTTGGATGGGAGACCACCTAGGAAGACCAGGTGCTGCAGGCATAAAAAATAAAAAATAAGGGATTGTAAACTGACAAGGTCCTTGCAATCCGTGAGGTCAACCTATTAAAAAAATAAAAATAAAAAAATAGGAGGAAAAATAGGGGGATTTGTATCAAGACCCCTGGTGGATTACCGAACCCCATACATTCTATGTCGTTTCTTATATGAACATCCTATGATAAAGTTTAACTTACAACGCGCAGTGAGAGATTAACAATAACTGATAATAAAATAGAGCAATTATGACAACACGCTGTAATAAAAGTCTTGCGAATGTGGTCCCTCCCTCTAAACGTGTCACGTTGTAGTGTGCCCACCCTTCTCGTGGTGATGTGAGATGGCACGGTGCCTGCAAGGTGACTCAGGCGAGGCGAGGTGACCGACGTGGGCGTTGTGACGTCGCGTTAGGCCACCACACGCGTTACTTGAGCATGAGCACTGGGATAACACCTCAGTCGAGCTGATGACGGAGACAGCTACTAAGTGACCAACGAGAGCGTAGTGTGGTGAGAAATTTCGTCATGCTTCTGAGAACGCTGTGCAATTGAACACTCGTGTATGGCTTATACCTGAATTTTCCACTTATGATTTTCAGACCACAATCGACTGCAGGTAAAGCAAAAATTGACCAGGGAAAGCAAAAATGCACATCAGGGGGATGGATCACTGTACTTCCGATTGCAGCATCCAGTGTGTGAAGAAAAATAAATGGACTCAGCCATAAGGGGAATGAATTAGGTAGATGACCTAATCCTTTCTGAACTGTCGGGCTCTTTATGTGTCAAGAAGGATAATGTCCTACACACTCAGAGAATACCACCCGCACCCCTTTGCTAAGCTAATCTGGAAGTGCCCGTGTTGGGAGCAGACGGAATTTCATGTAGCCCGAAAGAAATCGGACAAATTTGTCCTTAAGAGCTCGTCTGCTAAAGTGGGAATGTTAATTTTCTTAACCATCCTGCTAATTAAATGGCACACTTAAATTCTCACAGAACTCATGCTCAGGCTTCACTCTTATAGGCCACGATCACCGCTCCACTGAATCCGCAGGTAGGACCCGCGTCAGCTAGTGACAGTGCTGTCAGATGTGAATACTGCGTGTCATATCCCCATCCTGAGAAAGCTGCTTATATCAATCTTCTACGGAACATGGGCCTCTCTCTCTGGGCAGATTATGAAGAAGACTTTAAAAAAAAAAAATTTGTGAGTTGGTCAGATAGCTGAAGCCAGGGAAAATTTTCTCACGTTGAGATTTATTGGATTGTGAATAATCTCTCAAGGGAAGCTCCAGAAGCCCCATCAGCTGTGTTATTTAATTAAAACTATTGTGGAGTAAGTAGGAGAGATGACGCCTGGGGGAAGAATTTTACGCTGATCCCTGAAGGATTGACTTGATAGTCTTAAAATTCTTAACCATTTCGAAATCTTAAATGTCTTTAGAAACTTTCTGGAATGAGAGGAAAAGCCATCCCACTTACAATCCCCACTCTCTATAAAACCGAACAAAAACCAAAGCCAGCCGCCAACGGCATCGCTGAGCCTCTGAGCCCTTTTCATCAGACCAGCTAAGCAGGCCCAGGATGCACTGGCTCGGAGAGGAAGGAACTGAGGGGCCCCAGGCTGCCGATTGGCGGGGGCTCGACTTTTCCCTGCTTTCCCCAGTGGTTTACTTTCCTTTCTGTTCATTTGTTTGCAAACGACCAAAATCCAGCATTTTTTATCTTATAAAATACAATAAAATATGTAATTGTGCTCTCAGTTAATAATGCTGTGATCTGTTGATGGGAAAATTCCTGTAAGATGTCTTTGAAGGTCACTGACACCCACCCCCTAATCCTACAGAGACGTTTCCGAGAGAGGACGTGTCAGCGAACGATGCTTGCCTTTGATGGGAGGAATCTTAAATGAAAATGCAGACCGGAGAAGGTCCAGGGCACACATGCGGCATGTGTGGGCTGAGTACGTTCCCGTTACTGGGATGGGCTCTTACCCACACTCCTCACCCTACCCTGGCACCCACATGCCACCATCACCCACTCAGAAGAGGAAACAGCGGTCCAGATCTTGTCGCTGGCAGCTGTCTCAAGTGCTGGGGTAACAGCGTTTGTGGTAAAGGGTGACAGAAAAGGTGTGAGCAGTCTGGTCACTGAAAGGTGGAGCAACCAAAACCAAGGGCTGGCTACACGGTCTCCAGCTCCGTGAAGAAAACCTTCAAGAGCCGCAGGGAAACATTCGCGAGCTTCAGCTGTCGCCCTTTCTCTAGCAATTCAGCCAGAAACAGAAACAAAAACAAAAAACAAAAAACGCCCCTGCCCTGGGGTCGGCTCAGAAATAAAAATAGCCACCCATTAGAGACTTAAATGTAAGACCCGACACCTAAAACTTCTAAAAGAAAACATAGGCAGTAAACTCTCTGATATTACTAACAGGAATTTCTTTTCGGATATATCTCCTCGGGCGAGGGAAAGACAAGAAAAAATTAACAAATGGGACTATGTCAGACGAAAAAGATTTTGTACAGCAAAGGAAACCATCGACGAAACAAAAAGACGACCGTTTGGGAGAAGATATTTGGTAATGATACATCTGATGAGGGGTTAATGTCCAAAATATATAAAGAACTCATACAACTCAACAATAACAAAATAAACAATCCAATTAAAAAATGGGCAGAAAACCTGAACAGATATTTCTCCAAGGGGGAAATACAGATGACCAATAGATATATGAAAGGATGCTCAAGGTCACTAATCATCAGAGAAATGCAAATTAAAACCACAATGAGAGATCCCCTCATACCTGTCAGAATGGCCATCATCAATAAATCAAAAAGCAGCAGGTGCTGGTGAGGACGTGGAGAAAAGGGGACCCTCCTACATTGTTGGTGGGATTGCAAATTGGTACAGCCGCTATGGAAAACAATCTGGAGGTTCCTCATAAAATTAGAAATGGATCTACCTTTTGACCCAGCAATTGCACTTCTGGGTATTTATCCAAAGAGAACCAAAACAATAATTTGTAAAGATCTATGCTACCCAATATTCATGGCAGCACAATTACAATAGCCAAAATATGCAAGCAACCTAAATGCCCATCAACAGGTGATCGGATAAAGAAGTTACGGTTCATATATACAATGGAATATTACTCAGCCATTAAAAAAATGAAATCCTACCATTTGCAATGACATGGATGGACCTAAAGGTTATTATGCTGAGTGAAATAAGTCAGACAGAGAAAGATAAATATCATATGATTTCATTGACATACAGAATCTAAGAAACAAAAAGAACAAACTCATCAAAAACAGACCCACAAATGCAGTGGACAATGTGGTGCCGGACGCGGGGGGCGGGGTGTTGGGGAGTTGGAAGAATGGAGTGAAGGGTTAAAGAAGAACAAATTAGTAGCTAATGGATGGTCATGAGGATGGGGAGCACAGCAGAGGGAATGCGGTCAGCATTAATATGATGCTAGGTGGAGGGTCAGGGGAGGGAGGGAGCAACTGGGGGGATCGTTTGATGAACTATGTAGATGTCTAGTCAATGTACTGTATATTTGAAACTAACTTAAATAAATAATTTTTTTAAAAAATAGCCACCCAAAGAAGGTAAGGGTCTGTGTACGTAACAAAAATGGTTGCAGGCAAAGATCACAGCCAATTCCATCCCCTGCTCCATATCGACGGAGTGCATTTTCAAACGAGTCTAAAGCGAACGTTCCTTTCTGAATGTACTATGGCCCATGAGTGTAGAAGACAGGGGGGCCTCGCAGGGTGCAGGGGGAGGCTGGTGTGCACCCCGGGGTGGATAGAGAGGACACCACGTGCATAAAACCCAAAGGTGTCCTTGTGCTCGTGCATGAAACGTTATCAGCCATCCAGTTATCGGACTTAATTATGGATATAAATCTAGCTTTGTCTTGTCTTAGAGGTGTTTTTCTTGTATTTCTCTTTTTTAACTTTTGGTTGTAGAGTTTTATCGGCAAGCCTGAGAGTCGGCTCTCAGGGTGATATGTGCTTTCAAGCAAACAACTCCCAGCCTTAGCAAGTGGAGAGCGAGTTTATGCGAGTCAATAAAAACAGTGTTGGCCCCACGCCAGCCGCTGTCCGCAATCAGACTCCCGTTCATCTCACCCCTGAGAAGGGCAGTAACCATAACCTTGCTTTCCACAAGTCTTAAAACGCTCTTTATCATCTGCTTCCTCTATGGACTATTTTATTTCATTAAGGAGTGAGATTTCTGTTTGTTTCATCAGTTGACTCTTTCTTATAGGTACTGCTTAATAACATCCTTTCCTTTAAATGAAAGACTGCTGAAATGTAACATCTTACAGAGCCCTTCTTAATTCTAGTGTGTGTGTGTGTGTGTGTGTGTGAGCGTGTGTGCGTGCACGAGCACGCGTGCATCAGCTGGCCCGCGCTGAAGACTTGGACTTCCAGTCTCCGTAATCACACGAGCCAGTTCCTTAGAAGGAATTTCTTTCTAGACACCTGCACGTCTTCTTGGTTCTGTTTCTCCGGAGAACCCCACATATTACGAAGACCAGAAATACAACAGATGCACCAATGTACACTCCTGCAGTGGATAAGTGTTACGATCCACGAAATACTCTTCCCCTCCTGTAAGGCTGCAACTAATTCAATCTTCTAGGAAGTTTAAAAAACAAAAAAACAAACAAACGAACAAACAAACGGGTTTACTAGGTGTCTCCCTCGGAAGGCCGCCGGGTGACCTCGCGGTGTGCATCGCAGGGCGAGGCTCAGACTCCCTCGGCACGGGTCACAGGGCTGTCCTCACGCCCCAGCCTCCTCGGTGCCGCGCCGCTGCGCCAGACGGCTTCCGCGGCACTTCCTCAAAACAGCTGCTACTGTAGAAAATCTTACCGGGGACCCCGACTTCGCGCATGCTGAGCCTGTTCGCCGGTGTGGCCAGGGAGAGCTTCCCAGCCTCGCAGTTTCTTCCTCACCTCGAGGCCGCCTCTCAGGCCACCTCTAGCGACAGCGAAGGGCCTCAGAACCCAGGACGAGAACCGCATTCTACTGACGCTCTGTGCTCCCAACGAGTCCATTCTCCGTCCCCCGCGTGAGTTGTGAACTCTGCTGTGCCCTTCCGCATGCCATCAGCGTCCCCGAGATGTCCTTTTCTCTGCATTTTCTCTGCTCCCCTCACCCCAGCTTGTCTTAAAATTTTTCTTCCCCGTCTTCAAGGTCCAGGATGGCTCGTCCCTCTCTGAGCCGCCTTGATTCACTCAAGCTCCCCTTCACATCATTTCTGGCACTTTCGGGAGCATCATGTGGTTCCATCTTGGTTCTGAGACTTGGCCCCTGGGCAACCTTGAGTGAGCGAATGACCCTGAATCTTCACCTGTATAATAGGAACACGTGACCTGCCCTGTAGCGTTCATAAGTGTTAAATGAGATGACATTCGTTTGCTTCATACACAGTAGGTACCCAATAAAGCTTAGGTACTGGAGTATCTTGGGGTGGGCCACCCATTTTGAGGGACATTTCCATAAACATAACTACATTTTCTTTAACTGACTAGTAAGGCCAGAGACACATGGGTTACAGCAATTGTCTGCATGACCCTGCTTCTACCACAGATTCTGCCATGAAAGGCATGCTCTGACATGTCACCTCCCATGAAGCAGCAAAGTAAATGCGGCCATTCTTACCCTTAAATTCTCTAAATCAGGGACTAATTAAGAAATGCCTGCGCTGAAGTTCACACGCATTCTAACATAATTTTGCGTAACTGGTACCATTTATCCGGAATAAGGCATCCTCAACTCTGGGCCGAAAGCTTGAGAGGGAATGGGGCAGAAAGGACACGGACTCTGCAGACTGATTTCTCCTCCTCTGAGGGCCCCGGGGGCTCCTTTGTCCTCCCAAGACGTCACCTCGCAACTTCTCGTTGGGACACACAGGGATTTTGAGAATTTGGACAGGTTACTAAATCTCACTACACTGCAGTGTCTTCACCTGTAAAATCAAGGTATGTCCATGTCCAAGTGCTCAGTGGGGATTAAATGGGAAAAGCTACGTAAGATACTGACCGAGCTCCTCCCACATCATAAGCTATCAGCGAAGAAGAGAGATCGGTACATCGAGACAGCGTGCAGCTCAGTTCCTTCATCCCCCCGAACTTCTAAAAATTTAGCCTACAGGTTAGGATTTCTGGACCCAAAGTCCACTCTTTTATCATTGAATAGACGGTCACCCCCACCTTATGTTACACGCACACGTGATGTTCATGGATTCGATATGTTGCTAATAAAGCACACAAAGAAAACTTTTACGTATATTTAAGGTTGATTTTTAAATAGAGCTACTATATTTTTTAATTCACTATCATCCTTAGTTTTAAAAAAAATGCAGCCTTCTATGTCTCAAAAGTGAGTGAAACACTGTCACTGGCCTGTAGTGAAATGATGACTACGGACAAGCTAACCAGCGTGCCTTCTCCCAGAAGGGTGTGTGTGTGTGTGTGTGTGTGTGTGATGAGACCTGAAATCTGCTCTTTTTGCAAAAATCCAGCATTCGATACAGTATTATTGCTACACTCACCACACTGTACTTCAGGTGTCTAGACGGCGTCATCCGACGTAGCTGGGGCTTTGTACCCTCTGACCAACAGCTCCCCATCTCCCCACCCATCGCCCCGGCAACCACTGCGGTGCTGTTTTTTTCAATTGGTCGTGCTTTGGCAGAAACTGGACAACCTGCCCTGGGACCCGCACTGCCCGGGTCTGCCACATCAGGCAGGAAGGAAGCCCACCTTGCTCTGGCCACGGGCACAGCTTCACGTGAAGAAGGCACACTCTAAGACTTCGCCGAATTCCCTCCTTCGCTTGCATGGCTGATCAAAAACAGACCAGACACTAAAAACTCGCAAATGGCATTTAACACAACGGCAAGTAAGGATTCGAGTGGCAAAACGGAGTCCTCAATAAATAAGTATTTAACGAAAGAGATTTTGCTAATTGACACTCCATAAGCTCCACCCACATACGCACAATTACTCCTGAGCTTAGCAATGCCTGAAACGAAAGGAAAAACCGACACATCGAAATTTTTCTTGCCTTCTGACCATCGCTATTGCTTATACCACACTGTGAAATATTCTTGTATAAAACGGATCCCTTAAAAAGAAAGCGTTATATCAGATACCACATAAAGTACTGTGCTGGATGCCCATCTGGGAGGTAATTTGAGAGATGCCAGACAAGAAGCGCACGGTCTCAAATTACTTCCTGCCCAACACTGTTGCCAATGCCTAAAAGATTCATCACTAGTCATTTTGCATCAAAAGCACAGGAAATAATAGTAAGAAGAATAACACCTACTATTCCTTGACTACCACGGCTAAGTTCTTTAAATGCACGATCCTAAAACCATTCAACAAAGAGAATGGTACTATCAACTCAGTTTGCCATTAGGAACCTGAGATTTGGAGACAATGAGTAGATAACACAAGGTTATATAGAAAGTAAAGGCTATGAAGATCCGAGTTTTTCTGCTCTTCCAGACGCAATCCCCTGGGAGGACCGACACACGAAGCACCAAACTACACCGAGAACACACTCCGAGGGGTCCGCGGATTCTTCCAGAAACGACAGCTCACGCTTTCAGAATCCTCTCTAGTGAAATGGGGATGAAGCAGAAGATGGAGCCAGTGCTTGACCCCTGCCCAGGATTCAGTGCTGGGGAGAGGACCGTGAACACGCGGGGGCTGAAGCCCCACTGTGTGCCAAGGGAGAGGAAACGGCCCCACAGCTGGAGCGAAAAGCCCTAAGAGGAAATGTTCGGGCGCCTAAGCACAGACGCTGCCAACATCAGCTTAATCTAGGGCGGAGTTTTCATTAAGACAACGTAAGACCCGTGCTTTCTCCCACTGCGTTCAAATTTGGGAGGCATTTCTTCCACTTAGAAATGCTAGCACATGGAAAAAAAAACAAAACGAATTCAAAGTATTATTTCTCTGAAACGATATTCATGGAATCTAGGAATGGAATTGGAAAACATCACAGAAACATAACGAAGCGTTTCGTAGCTTCCATTTGGGCTTTACAGAATCAAATGTTGTAGATGGGTAAAAAGGTACATAAAATCTGTACTTACCTGATGGAACCACTTGCACCGTCTTTTCCCAAGATCCCTGTGGGAAAGTCTCGAGAATGCAGGAGTAGAAGCCAACATCAGCTTCAGAGGCATTATGAAAGGACAGCGTCATGTCATTGAGGGCCATGCTCGAATTTAAAAAGTAAACCCTCTCAGCATAGGGTGTCCTTATGACCATGCCATAAGTAGGGTTGAAAATGGCTATGGACTCTCTCTCGGTCGCGCTGATCTTGAACCACTCCATCTGGGTGAAGGTGCCCACGAATGGGTACACACATTCTAGAGTCATATTCTCGGCAAGTTTCACAGTTGTGTCCCAAAATATCTCTGCACACAGAGCTGAAATATATATACATCATAGTAGTTCAAT
The DNA here is from genome assembly GCF_902729225.1 of Pteropus medius. NCBI lineage: Eukaryota > Metazoa > Chordata > Mammalia > Chiroptera > Pteropodidae > Pteropus > Pteropus medius. The sequence goes on along the minus strand of NW_024340849.1, from coordinate 5,208,743 downwards.
TAGACGTTACGATGGAAATACCAACAGATCTCTTAAGCTGATTCTAAGTTTTCTAACACCTAGTTGGATAGTAAAGTGAGATCATGGTAAAGGTTAACAGTTTCTACCTTCGCCTAAAAAGGTTTCTCCTGCTGGTGATTGGCAGTGGCGACTTCCAGTTTTTTCTGAACAAGTGAAAACGGATCTAAGCCAACTGAAGTGCATTATAAATTCTGAACATGTGACACTATAAGACCAAAAAACAGGAGTAAATTTTTTAAACGAAGACATTATCTTTACCTTTGTATACATGAAGAATAGCCAGAAGGAAAATAAGATAATCCATTTCTGGAAAGCACCTTGGAGGCTGGTCGATAAAAAAGACAATTCTTCTAACGTCACGCTCAGAGGCCCAGCACGACACAGGGCTTCCTTCCTCCCAGATGTTATCAGCGGTACCTTCGTTTTCTGAAGTGCAAACACAGGAAAAAGGTCTTAGTTTCAAAGTCAGCTTCGCTCTCTTGGAGGAGGATGTGCAGATCTGCAAAACTTCTCTCTCGGGGAAATAGTCAGCTTACTTTCAAGCTTTCTTTTTCTACAAAGATTCATTCATTGAACACACATCCGCTGAGTGCGTTCTCTGTGCCAAGCTCTAGGCAAGGAGGATGCAACGATACATTAAAAAAAAAAAATTCTTGCCATCGTGAATCTTACATTCTAGTGGGAGGAGACAAAAAGTCAAACAAAGAAGTGAAAAGTCTGGTGAGTTCCGTGGATGCAGGGGGTGAGGGCGTGAGGAAGCACAGCAGGAAAGCAGGGATGGGGAGCGGGCGTAGTGTTTTCCTTCTGATAGGAAGGCCCAGGAAGTCTTCGCTGAGACGCTCAGATAGGAGCGGAGACTGAGGGGGAGGGGAGGAGCCTGTGGCCCTGGTGGTTTGGAGGCGCCACCGATGAGGACAGCCCCCCCAGGCACGGCCTTCCTTTGCTGACTTCAGGCGCTGGCTTTGGGTGATGAAGTGACCACTGAAGGCCCTCCAGAAACAAAAGTGTCATGGCTATGGGCATATACGAATTGACCATTATGGTTGATTTTCTTTTTTTTTAATTTTTTATTTTGAAATAATTATAGAGTCACAGGAATTTGCAAAGATAGAACAGAGAGGTCCCATGTACCCTCCATCCGGTGTCCCCGTGATGGTTGCATTTTATATAATTATAGTATAAGATCAAAACGTGATTGATTTCCTAGGTTCATCATTGCTTTCTCCCATCTCCTGTAAAGTAACAGTTCAATTTCTTTTTTTCTCTTTTTTTTTTTAACACCTACAGCACCTGGTCTTCCTACATGGTCTCCCATCCAAGTACTAACCAGGCCCGACCCTGCTGAGCTTCCGAGATCAGACGAGATCGGGCACGTTTACGTTGGCATGACTGTAGACAACAGTTCAATTTCTTAAGCACTTGTTAGGAACATGTTGCCGTGTCAGTATAGAAGTACAGCATCGCCTCTGTAACGAGAGGAATCGGACAGAAGCATTTGGCCCCGAGGAGACTGTCAACATAAAAAGGAGGTAAAATTTGGACACGAAAAGGACAGGAACTGCTAAAGACAGTCTTGCCGGCTCTGAACCGCCTACGCCATTCCGCCCAAAACAGCACCAGGAAGTGTTCGCTACTTACCTTCAGCATCTGCTGTGGAAACTTTTTCAGGAAACATGAAATCAAGCATAAAATCAATAACGCACTGATAATCAGAACAAAATTATATTGCGTGCACGTAATAATGCATGGTGCCGCCTTCAGTTTACGTAGCATTCTACGTTCCCAAACCTTTCACATCTGGGGTATCATTTGCACCTAGAATGGGTTGGCGATGGTCCCACGCTATCTCTGTTTTGTAAGGAATTCAATGACGCGATATGCTGAAACTTTTCCTGAGTCGTGGCCAGTGCCTTGCTTAGGGCCGGGAGATGCAAGCATGAGAAAGACACGGTCTCTGTCCTCGATTTGTGCATAGTGTACTGGGTCAGACAGATTAAAGAAGCGATGTATTAAAATAAAACTTGATAATGCCCATACGAGTCATTCGATCGAGTTTGATGACATTCCAGGGAGAGAACAATTCATTCTGATAGATTTGGGAAAGGTTTCGCAGCTCAAGTACGCCAGGCCCTGGGGCTGCCAACCTGAATGAGACTTTCCAACCAGAAAAGTGGGAGACAGAGATAAAGGGGTGACGACATGGGACGCTACCAGGAAATGATGTGACTACAGTCTAAGGCATGGGGAAGGGACAGAAACGAAGTTGGGTCTGCACCGACAGTGTCCTGAGTGACATACGTCAAGGAGCTCCAGCCTGGCCATCAGCTACCATGGCATCTGGCTTCTATCTGTAACTCAGCACCGCACACAGTTCCTGGGACATGTTGCTATGGCATAAATGGAACTTTTTCAAAGTTGTATCTGGGGCAATCGAGGGGTTGGAGATGGGGATGGAAAGTCACAGATTAGACCCCACGGAGAGATGGGATGAGATCGTGTTTGCCCTTGCAGAATTTCTGACATGATTCCACGAGCCAGTGGAACTCCCGGAGGCTTCGGTGACGGATGGACATGATCTGATTTAATTCTTAGAAAGATAACTGAACATCAACAGCCATCTCGACTTCCTCGCTCCTAACGGAATCATGACTTTGGGTGTCCACTCCCTCTCCCATACCACAGGAATACGATGAGGAATCTAAGCCCCTCCACTGATAACTATGATTAATTTTGGGGTGTGGGTGGTAAAGCCAACCGTGAACTGGGTTGACCCGATCCACGCAAAGAAAATTATTTACAATTATGTCAAAGACAGATCTCTCTCCTCTCTCCACCCCGCCCCCGGAATCTTACTGTATTTGAACAAGAAAAGATGCTGCCCCAATTATCACAGGCAGCCATCTCCAAAGAAATCGGCCTGAGGATAATGACGATGGCAGAGAGGCAGGATTAAACTTTTAAACTTGCGTCTCAGAGGGCATCCTTGAGCCACTGAATGTGCAACTCTAGAGTCTGAGTACATCGTGTGAGGTTATAAATTTCCAGATTTTAGAAGCCGGTTAGGAAAACCAGCTTTTGTTTCCTGCATCCATATGCACCTAACCTAGTACAGCTGCTCCGGCTGCTGCATGGATCCCGGATTGGGAAGAAGCAAACAGGGATGTCAAACTCAGGACACTGTTGCCACAACCTGTTCAAGACAGGCCGGCAGCTTGGACCAGGATGCTGCCCATGGACATGCAGAGAGAGGGCTGCCAAGACACCACCTGTTACCGCAGGGAGATACAACAATGCTAAGCGTCCTTGACCCCGTGCATCCCAGTCAGGGTCCGGTTAGGAAAACAGAGCCCGTGCCCACTGGCTCGACAGAGAGTATTTCATCAGGAAAACTGCTAGCAGAGGTCACGGGAGAGTGGAAAAGCCCACCGGGGTTGGAGACATGATGCGGACAGGGGCACACGAAAGAATCCACGTCGCCCTCACGCTGAGGGGACCTAGGAGGAGCCAGGGCCGTGCACGGTGGCGACGGCGTGACTGAAGCTGGGACCAGCGAGGAAATAGAGCCCGTCCAGCGATGTCAGGAAAGGGTGAGGGAGGCTCCAGCAGAAAGAAAAGGCAAGTGACCGGTGAGAACACTGATGCTCGGAAGACGCGAATTAGGGCCCGCAAAGGGCGTCTCCGCGAGCCTCGCGCCGGCACCTGCTCCGCGGCGGAAGCTTTTTCTCTCTGAGCTGCGAGCGAGACGCGGCCGCCGCTCGCCACCGACGTTCGCGCTGGGCAGGAAGCGGGGGCCACAGCGACTCAGCAAGAGAAAGGAAACCAGAGGCTTCCGAAGTGCAAGGGGAAAATCGGCCTACGGGTCTGACACCCCTCTTACCAAAGCTGCGGAAGCGGGGAAAAGCCGATCCCCGAATTCATACGGAATTGCAAAGGGGCCTTGAAAAAGAAAGAAGTGACGCTCCGAGTCACGACTTTACGATCACAGCTAGAAACAAATGTCGCCAGACCTCCACGATATAAAAAAAATCGTTACGTGCTTATTAGGATTAAATGTCGAAGAACGGTGTGTACATGATCCATGAGATATATGTACATATAGATTTACCGCGTCGCATGTCGCATGTGTGCGCGTCGTGTGGTGTGCGTCATGAAACCATGCAGGTAGATGTATGCAGGCGTAATGCGTCAATGCGATGGTGGCGTGTCTCGCGTGCACAGGCAGCAATATAATGTCACGGCGTCGCGCGATAAATGGCGTCATGATGCCGCTTGGCAAAGGCAAAGTGTGCGCGATATCGTCGTGCGTGTGCGCTGGAAAGGCAGCGTCGCGGTACTTAAATAAACAGGAAGGGAAAGAGGATAAACCTTGGGTAGAACATGGCACAGGTGCAGGCAGAGAGGGAAGAAACACAAGGGAGAAAGCAGGTGGCCGCTGCGACACTCTGGCCACGGCCCCTAAAAGAAATGAGACAGAACCGCATCTTGCACTCGCGGCAGCTCCTACACCTGTCTCCTCACTGAACGTCCTCCTCCCAGGAGGCAGGAGGCAGGTGTGTAGGACAAGTCCTGGAAAGGGGTGCCGACTGAAAATAACTTAGCGTAACCTCTTCATTCCCAGAGCATCCAAAGCCAACTGAGCCGAGGCCAGGAGCACAGAGCATGCGCTTCAGAAGCGCCTGACATCGAGGGAGGGCACAGACCCCCGTGAAAGGGGACGGGAGACAGACATGTGGCTGAAGACAGAGCTCAGCTGTTACCGCTTTGCTGAGGATGAGCCCTATTTATCACCATCTAACCAAAGACAAATAGAGTAGCTTGAGCTATTTTTGTTGTGTAGGCTGCCATCGTTTGCATGATTTATGGAGGGATTTTGGCTTGAGGTTTTTTCTCTAATAGAGCTGTCTGTATAAAAGAGCCTCATCCTCCTGGAAATCATGAATCAAAATATCACTGGGGTGCTCTACTATTGAGCACGTCTCAGCGAACCGTGTTACGTGTGACTTCATCTCACACGTTCACCTCGGACTTCAGGCTCCTAGGTGAGCCGGGCTGGGTGACGACCTCCAGACAGAAGCATCTCCATGCCCCCAGCATCACTGCTTCTGATGTCGGAGCTCTGTTCCGCTCTCCCAGATGCCTCGGCCCTTCCTGAACACGGGGCGGACTCTGCGGGTCACTCGGCTCCCCAAGCCCCCACCCCGCTCATGCTGAGATGTGGCAGAAATGCTCAGGAAACCCCCTCCCCTGCTCTGATTCCTGGGGACACATTGGGACACAAAGGGCCTCCCGCCGAGCCTGTGCTAAACTTTGAGAGCTGACGACTGGGGCCATGAAGCCTTTGGGTATGGAGACTTATTCCCTCCCTCTTTCTCAGATGCCGGAGTTTGACTGGCACCTTTGGCTGGATGTGACCGCTGCCGAGAGGCTCATACTTCCAGCGACATTACAGCCTAGGTTTCTGCTCCCTGTCTCAAAGTGCCTCCTTCAGAGACCTTTTCCAGGGAGGGACATGGGGACCATGACATGCTGGAGCTCTAGCGAGTCAGAGACCTGCCCCAGGAGGTAGCCCACCCCCGAGGGGCCAGAAAAACTCACTTCCACTGAAAGCAGCAGCTTCAGTCTGGGTCGGGTGTGGTCCTCCAGCCATGGCCCGGGGTCAGCTGCGGCCCATTTGGCACAGGTTTAGCTGGAGCTCAGCCAGGCTCATTTGTTTACAAATCGTCTGCTACAGTGAGTAGTTGTGACAGAGACCATATGGCTTACAAAACCGAAAATATCGACTATCCGACCGTCGCGTAGGATGATAAATATTTCGATCGTGAATATTTATTATTTAAGTTGATCCTTGCTCCGTCTTTCTTGAGGTAAGAAAGGTTAACCCTGACACTGACAAAATTAGCTCCTTTTTCTCATTCTCAAGAACCATATTCTCAGACCCACTATAAATACAATTGTCGAAATAGACTAAGAAAAAGGACTTAAGCGACACCCTTTTACCAAACCACACCCATCATTGAACTTACAGGTCTGTAGAACTGAACCACTTGACTAACTACAGCGTTTTCCCTCGGCCCTTTCTCTACTACTGTATTAACAAACCCCCTCTTGGCACACTATTAATTTTAAAAAGTGTGACCCTGGCCACATCCCACCTTTTTTCTAGAAGGTTACGTACTGACCTTGACAGCTGAGAGTGCTGCTCGCTCTCACTCCTCGGCGTGTGTCCTGGTTAAGGGCTTCCTGTTTGTCGTGGCCTCTTCACCGCACCCCCCGCTCCGTGGCCGGCCCGCTCGTCGTCCCATCGATGGGACGGGGCAGTGGTGGCTGTCGGCAGAGGGCCTGACTTGTCCCAGACTCCTCTGGGCAGGAGCTGAGATGAAGCACGAGTATTTTACGAAGCAGCGTGTTTTCAAAAGGATGAAGACCAGCCAAGAAGTGTACTTGCTTCTGGAAGCATCTTGACCACGTTAGCTACTCACTCACTCCAAACGCAGAGTGCTCTCTCCTTTCTCCCTGAAGGTTTTACAATGTGAAAGGATGAGCTTCTCGTCCTATATTCTAACTCTAGATTGAAACTACACACAAAAAAAGTTGAAGTTGGTAACTTGGCCTCTTCTTCCCCATTCGTTTCCGTGCCAATCAAAGCGCTCGATATTCACAAGTCTGTCAAGTGCAGGAAGCTGTCTTATCACTGCCCAAATCTCAGTGTGCTTCGATCCAACTTTCTAGAGACTCTTTATGGTTTTGTGTTTCATCTCCCAGCCTCTGACACAGAAAGCGCACGAATTGGTGTTTCCTACGAGCTGTTCCCCCAAGTTCAGCGGCCCCTGAGCGTTAGAAGCAGCAGTTTCTAAGGTGCCCCAGAGAACAGCAAAGTTGACTTCGTTTATTCTTTCGATTCGCTGGGTAATGGAGGCTGCTGAGGTCAAGTCTGTGCAAACCGCGGACAGACCAGGAAGGAGGGACCCCGTGGGACGGGGGAGAAGGCGCTTGCTGGGGACGAACCCGTCCCGCGCATTCCGCACGGGTCCCAGAAGCGGGCCGGCCTCCTCCGCAGGCCGCTCGTGTGTCCGAAAGTGACAGAGAAGGACAGAGACGCCCTCCCACTGCCCGACCGTTTCTGGAGCGCTCGCTGCGAGACAGGGGTCACTTTCCAGACCCGCGACGTGACCCGTGCCACTCCCTGCCACGCGTCGCCGTCCTCCAGGGAACACCCAGGCCTCGTACTGCCCCGCGGGGCTGCAGGTGACGGGCCGTCACCGTGTCTTCCCGTCTCGCGTCTGGCAAGTTCGTTCACTTCCGCCCTCCGCTCCAGACTCGCCTGAGGTTTTACAGTCGGAGGAATGGACTCTACGGCACAAGGCCTTTGCCTGTGGGGCTCCTGGACTTCTCGATCCCTTCGTCCCCATCGGCAGGTCTCAGCCCAGACGTCCCTCATCCGGTAGTCCCTCTGTGCCCCTCAAGACTGAGGTAGGTATTCCCCTTGTCAGCTCCCAGAGGACCCCAGATATATCTTCGCCGAAATATGTGTCACGTCCTTTATAATGTCCCATCCCTTTGATACATTTCTTGTTATAGCCTAATAGACCCCTCGAGAGCTAAAGCCCCACCCGCCGGACCTGGCACCGCGCCTGACATGTGGGGGGAGTTCGGCTAGTATTTGTGGAAGACGGCGACTCAATGACTTCTGTTCGTGAGGTGTCACCACATGGGCTCCAGACACTGATTACTACCTGAGTCAGTCCTGTGCCCGATGTGTGGTTTTTCCTTTTCCTCGTCTCTCTGTTTCTCGAAAGAGGCCTCGACCCCAAAGGCATACTGATTTTGCAGGACAGAAAAAGTTGGGTAGAAAAACTTGTCAACTTTCTGTTTTATTTTAGAAAATCAACAACTACATGCAAGGCACAATTCAGGAGAGCACTATGGACGAAGAGGTAAATATAGGTTGAAATACGGGCATAGAGCCGAGGAGGGTCCGTCTAGTCTGAGGAGGAGAAATAATACAGAAAAGCTGAGCAGAAGAAGCCACGCCTGACCGAAGGCCAGACGCAGGAGGCAGGACGGGCGATGGGTCGACTCTGTCTCAAAACGACGCAACAGGCCCCAAAATGACCGCAAACGCCGGCTGAAAAAGTCACAGTCTGCCGGGTGATTCACAGCACACGTGCCTCGGAGGCTGCTGTGATGGCGGATGCTGACCACGTCCAGGGGGTCGGGGCCTGAGATTTGCTTAGCCTACTCCCTGACTCACAAAACTCAGATTTATGTAGGTACTTCCCCCAAATTACTCGTTTGTAAGCACCGCCTACTTCAGCATCCGCCGGCAAACGCACACACACCCCGTCATCGTCACCATCATCATCCCCATTGTCACTCATATGCCAGAATAAAATCAGTGCTGTTATTAAGGAAGGAAGAATGGAGATGGCGTTTATGGTTTCTCTGTAGGGCCTCCCGCATCTGGTTTCTTCAGCTTCTTCTTGGGGTCTCCTGCGGACTTGCAATAGAAAGAACTCGACAGTTAGCTTTGCGTCCCCTCCCGCAGGCTCACGGGCCTCGGACGTCTCGGTCCCTGGAAAGCAACACTGTTCTCCCCAGTGCGAAGCTACCTGAGGTTACTCAGCACCTGAGGGGACTGTCGAAAGCCCACATGATCAGTAATGAATCCCACAGCAAACAACAAAACCTCCAGAGAGCAGGTGTCCTGATGTGCCGACCGGGAGACAAATGGAGGTGAAGACAAGGAAAATTAGGGGGCGGGCACAGGGAAGATCACCTGCCCCTCCGAGACGGACGGAAGCCCTCCGTCCAGCGTTTGTTAGCGACTCCAGTTCGGGGCCTTTTCGACAGTTTAAGAGCAAAACCTCTTTAACACTGCCATTTGTGGACAGAATCGGGAAACGCAGCAGACACCATCACGTCACCGGAGGGCGCGTCTCCCCAGCCTCCTCCTGCCTCTTCCCCCCTGAGGTCGCCAGGGCACCAACTCGCTGTTCTCACAAACGGGGCGTGAAGAAGAAAGCACGCGTTTATCCTGTCTTTCCTGTACCACTGGCATTGCAGGGTGACCTAAGTTTCTCTTTATGGAAAACTTCAGCGAAGTGGTCAAACCAGTAATAGGTACTTTTTTTTAAATCGCTATTTTGCAACTCCTATTACAAATCATAGATTGAGAAGATCGTGAGTAGATGCTAAAGGCAGCAGGTGAAAGTTATTGGAGAAGTAAATAATGAAAGAGACGAGCGACTGATGGTATCAGAGTCCTCTGGTCAACCTGGACCGCTCCAGACGGCCCCACAGACAGCAGGCGATGCGGGCGGATGAGAACAGCACCTCCAAGACGTTCTCTCGCCCGTGGCTGGACCTGCTCCCCGCCCGGCCTCTGGAAGGACGTGGCAGCCCGTGCGGAATTCAGGGGACACGGGAACCAGTTCAACGGAGGGAGGCATCTCGCCCTGCCAGGTACCACAACAGATTCTAAACTACCATGTAAAGTGCTCGTCCTGTAAGAGTCGAGAGTTCAGAAGCAGACGGGGAGCCTTCCAGACTTTCGGGGGCAGAGATCTGCACAGGGCTGCATGAAGAAATCGCTCAGTGCTTCGCCCCCAAGCGGCCCCTGGCGTCCAGGACACGGTGGCTGGATGCGGCTCGGGCCACCTCCGGGGAACCAAGGTCGGGCCTTGTTGCACCCACGCTCTCCTCACGGCTTCTGAATTCCAGCAACGTGTAAAGCAAAAGCCTTCCTCACAGATACACAGCCGGACGGGCTGGTCCTCCGGACAACGCAAGTGGCCCCGTGGCATCAGAGTTCCGTCTTCCCGCAAAGTGAGTCGGTGAAACAGGTAACTGGGTCTGTGGGAAGCCTGGCCAAGAAGACACACACACACACACACACACACACACACACACTAAGATACATATGTATTAAGATATACAGAGACACATATAAAAGTAACATCTATTAAGATACATACATGATACATTTGTGCATGTGAGTGTGTATTAAATACCAAAGCTAGGGAAATCATGATAGTTTCTCCTCTATAAAAACTAAAAACTCCGGCATGGCAAACATCATACACTAACAAAGCAAAAAAAAGGCAGAAGAATCAGGACAGGAATATAGGAAAGTTATGAGACAGAAGCATCATGTTTTCTAAATGTAAAGTGTTTAAATATCAAAACAAACAAACAAACAAACAAACCACAAATATCTCCATAGAAAAACAAGCAATGGACGTGAAATATCAGTTCACCAAAGAAGAGCTGAGCAATGCACACGAAACACCAGACGTGCTGCGTCCTGTGATCCAGCGAGGCGCCTCCAGATATTTGCCCTAAGGCAAAACAAGTTCAGCAAATTCAGCAAAGACGTGTGTTTAAAAATGTGTTTATTACGGCTGTATTTTTATTAATAAAAATTGGATGCCATCTTTATTCCTGTCTCTAGGGCACGAGTTAAATTAATTGTGGCAAAATCCACGGGATGAATTATTCCGCTGCTCTTCAGTGGTTGTGCAGATCTATATTTAGATTTTTCCAACTCTCATCTTTCCGTAAAAATAAGACCATGAATGAGCCTGCTGGAAAGCGCTATCTGGGGCAGGAGCCCACGTCCGACTTCTCCTGTGGCTGTGACGATGCCGGGGCCCAGCCGGCTGCCGAGGACGCCCCTGTCCCCTGTCCTCTTCCTCCTCCCTGTTCGCAACCTTCCCTCGCCCGATGCTCTCAAGGTTTCAAGGACATAAATACTTGCAGAAAAGACTTCAGGGCCCCTGAGGTCCGGCGCCGAGCCGGGGGAAGCAGGAAGAGCCTCTGTGGGAATGTGCTCGAGCTGACCCCAGGAAGCGGGGACAGCCACACTCAGCGGAGGGACAGACGTCTTCTATCTCCTCCCACAGCCGTCCGCCGACAGCACACTCCTTTCCCCTCCACGTGGCCTGTGACTCTGTTAACGCTCCCTCTGCCTCTGGTTAGGGAGTGACACAGTGACATTACCCCCTCAGCGAAAGAAAGTGGGCTTCGCGGAGACTCGAGCTCATCTTGGACTAGCTGCGGGGCGTTCGGTCCCGGCACTTGACGGCTGAGCCAGGTGGAGCCCCCAGGCCGGCAGACCGCACCCCCGTATTCCCCGGGGCCAAGCGCACCTGCCCTCGGCAGGGCAGGCCCCGACCTTTGGAGACCTGATGCTCTGAAAAGCTTATTAGCCTCTCGAAGACTCAATGCGGCTGCATTCCACATGGCTTGAAGGCATTTTTACCTTCCAAAAACGAGATTCTCGAGAGAGATTTTTATTGCAAATTTCTGAATGTTTGTTGTCGTGGTAATTGTTCCCCTGCTTTGCTGGCGTCCGGGACTGGTTCGTCCACAGTGGGTTCAGGCAGCTTACACTCAAGCTGTTTAGTTACCGTTTGTATCACGGTCTCTGTCCCCATCATTGTCACCATGGTGGGGAGGCCTGGGTAAAGGGGGTTTCCTGCTTCGGCCGCACACATGCCCCATCTTCCCAGAATTTGCGTTGGGAACAAACACAGCCCTTCTCTGTGGCTCCCAGAGTGGCCAATTCACTCTCAAAGTGTCTTGCTTTAGGTGACAAAATCTATGGTCACCCTAAAAGCTGCCCTATTTGGCTGTGGGTTGGAAGTCGCATGTCCTAGGAAACCCTTCTCTCCTGGACAGGCCGGGACAGTTGGTCACCATTGATACGGCAGGGACCGAGCTCAGCTGGGTTTGGGGACAGCCTGCCACTCCTGGGCAGCTCACCGGGGGGGCTGCGGGGCCTCTCCTGCCCAGCCCTCAGTCGGGGTCACCGTGTCCGGCAGAAGCTCCTCCCGGTGCTGGCCCTCCAGGAGGTAAGACGGGAGTCTGGAGCCGCCTCTGCTTGGTGCATGTGGCCTCTTTGAAAGGTTGCAACCCTGTCCCAAAGGCCACCGGGTCCTGTGGAGGGTAATACAGTCAGTCCTTCTGACCTCTCACCTCAGGGCAATGGGAGGCCCCCCACTTCCCGTATCTGACGATACAGATCATCTCACTTGATCCTTCAGCTATAAAAACACCACAGGTGACAACTACTGGGTGGTTACTATGTGCGTGACGCTTCTCTAAGGCTTTACTTGTTCCATTCATAAAACCTTTTAAAAATCGTAGAGCATAGGAATTGTTTCTAGTCTCACGCTACGTTTGAGTAAACTGAGGCACCAAGCGGTTCAATGCCTTGCGCAATATTCCCCAGACCTGTTAGGTAGCAAAACCAAGATTTGAACCCAGGTATGTGACTCTTCACCTCAACACCTCACTGCCCACCCACGGGAGTCAGATTTTTCCCTCCACTCAACAGATAATGAAATGAGCCCTCGGCATTAGGAAACCTGCCTAAAGTTCTACGTGTCAGAGCCACCAAGCCATACAGCCTTTCTCTGCGATTCTCCCAGGTCAGAAATTTTCACTGGGAAAATTATTTCCTATGGCAACATTTCCCCAGGTGCATCTTCCAATTACCACAGACACTGTGGAAAAATGTAGACAAACCGGGTTGGGAAATTTTATTCCCCTTTTGGAAATACAGAAATTACTCAACGCGGACTATTAAAAGCTCTGACAAGTACAGCAGCAAAGGAGCCTATTGAACTTAGCTGAACCCACTATTTCTCACACTAGTTTGACGGCGAAATTACGTGTTTACGTGTCCTCGACTAGCACATGTCCCAGGACGTACTTTGGAGAATGCTGGGCGGCAGATTCAAATCTCGACACCTCGGCAGGATGAACGGCGTCCAGATTGGAAAGGGAGAAATAGGGCTGTCGCTAACGTCAGGTAACATAATCGTCTGAGCAGCAAACTCAAGACACGTGCGAAGCCTTCTAGAACTACTGACTGAGTTCAGCAAGGTTGCGGTGTATCACATCAACACCCCAAAAGCAATCGCATTTACGATATGCTCATCCACGTAAGAAACCCCAAATTAAAAACATGATGCCACGTGCGATCGCTCCAAGCAGAGACTCGCGTTATCACGCATCTCCACGCCACGGGGAACTAAGAAGGATCAGACCGTCGATACAGGCAGAAAGTGGGGGAGTCACCAGGGAACCGGGCTGAGGGGAAAAAAATCCAACCCCAAACGTCACCTGATGAACGCCTTCCACGTACCCGGTATTCCTGACACGACGACATGAAAGACACGTGGGAATTTCGGAAGAAGTCAGAGGTCGCCGGGGGTGAGGAACGGGGAGTGACACCGATGACCACAGGCAACGAGAGGGCTCCACGGGGCTGGAACCGCCGAGTGTCGTCTGGGCGCGAAACCCTCCGCAGGCGACGACATCGCATAGGACTTAATGTAACGAATGCCCTTGTTCTCGTACTAATACATTTATGCATCTCGTACAGCTTCGTGCAACAGAACTCACGCACGCACGTGGGCGCGCGCACACGCATCGTTCCGTAGGCGGGTGGTCCCCTTGTCCCGGTGGGGATGATGTACTACATTTTGTAAGATGTTACGATGAGGGCTCATTTCATTATCTGTTGGGCAAAGAACATAGGGAGGCTCCCTGTATTTCTTACAACTCCGTGTGAATCCACAATTATCTCAATAAAATTTTCAATTAAAAGAGAGAGAAGACAACAACACACCATAACTTTTATGGTTCCTCGGCCCCCCACTGGCCAGGCATCTCCTGCCAGAACAGGAACTAGGGACTCACTCGCCTTTCAGGAGCCATCAAGAAGGGACTTTAACTTGGGCTTTTGAGAGTTAAGATTCCTGCACTGCCTGTTACAACTGCTGTACCACCTCAAATGGACTGCGATTTAGATATAAAGTAGCAAAGGAGTTAAAAAAGGGAATCTGACATTTTTCCTGACACTAGAGAATTACTTTACTATGAAAACGATACCGAGGTATAAATAGTGGTGATCATATGCGGCTGGGTGCACGAAAGCAATCTTTATATTTATTTATGATTCTTTTATTTTATAAATTTCCTATGAAAATGTATCATTTTTACAGACAAGACAGTTTTAAATGAAAGAAGAAGTGAATAATTATCGTATAGATTAATAAGTGCTGTCCTTGGTTTCTGCATAACCTACTCTTGTAGCACAATCCATGACAAACTGGAACTCTTCAGTAAGTGCCGACGGGCCTGACAAGGTTCTCAACGCAGGCAGGTGAGCGTAAACCGTCTGTGAATGGTGCTCGAGCCTCAGGAAGGTAAAGCTAAAGTCAAGTGGGACGGATAACAATGGTGCAGTTCAAAGCAGTTCATTAAGACCACGCGGCTCGGAACGCAGGTCGCACGCAAAGCGGAAGACGCTCCCTTGTGAGCTCGTGTTTTGCAAATGGCACAGACGCTTTTCACAGTTTGTCCAGGATGGATCTTTGTGAGTTCCCAAATTATACACTCCCGTCACGCTCGCAGCAGAGAATTTCACGCTGCCCTTCAAACAAACCATTCTTTACAACCCCTTCGCTTTCACATTGAAAGGGCCTCCCTTCTGCTCGTCCCTCAGGCACCGGAGGTGACCTGGGCAACGTCTATGCAGCTGCAGGAGAACTTAGGGATGTGGGAGAGCGTGGGCCGGTAGGTGACAGCATCTCCTACGGCAGCTCGCGGAGAGGGTCTCCCACACGCCCCAGGGGCCGAAGGCCAGGCCAGGCCCCAGCAGAGGAAGGAGCTAACGAAACTGCAATTCTACTCCCAAAAATCCGCTCTGAACACACATTTCTACAAGTACTAGTCAACACAGGAACAGGGTTTTCATAATTGTGGCTTTATTTATAATAGCAAAACATAGGAAACGACTCAATGCCCATCCGTCAGAAACCGGCGGAATAAAGTATGATGCATCAGTGTAGTGGAGAACTCAAAAAGGTGAACACGTAGTGACTTCCGGGATATATTTTAAATTAAAAAAAAAGGCAAAATAGTGTGTATAGCATGCTGCCCTTTCTGCATGAAAGGAAGCATAATTTAAGAAAAAAACATATATATATTTGCTTATTTTTATAAAAAGTGATGTAGAAGGATAAATCATAAACCAATGACTATTTACAGGTGGGGTTGGCGGGAAGCAGGTGCTGGCCTACGGACAGGAATGAGGCTTCTCTGAGCATCCCTCTATACGACTTTGACTTTTGAGTTATGTATATGTTTACATATTCAAAAGAAAAAATCAAACTACAATTGACTAGAAACAAAAAAAAATTAACCTAAATATGTATCAAATATAAACCACTTAGGGGGGAAAAAAAAAAAAGAATTAATTCCAGTCAATTTAGAGCTCGAGTTTTGTAAACTTTAGTACTAGAGCTATATATGTTCTAAACACCAAACTAATTGGCCAAAAAAGAACTTGGCCTTTACTGACTAGTCAAGCAGGGCTGACGTGCCGGCCGTGACACCCACATAGTGATTCTGAAACAGACAGCTTTGCGGCAGCCGCAGGGCGGAGGGGACGAGCCGGGATGTTTACTCTGGTGTCACAGGGAACCAGGGTTTTCGCTGTGAGGAAGAGATAAACGAATATGGAACGGAGAAAGGAGAACTCTGTTTTCCTGAGCTGATCCTGACATCATCGGCATAAACGAAGTTAAGAAATATGTTTCCTATCTCTGCCCATGTCCCAGTGAGCCTTGAAGCAGTGACAGCCCAACGGCCACGCACAAACCTCCCTTCCCCACCACACCCCGGCTTGGTTTCTAGTTCTCATCCCCTGCTGAAAAAACCAGGGCTCCTTGAGAAGCCGCGGGTTGCGGCTGGAACACGGAAAACACAGGACCGACCGCTCTCTAAGCCGCTGCGGGTGCAGAGACAAAAACAAGGCGCAGACCACAGTCCCAGCTCGCCGGGGTGACTGCTGCCTCCATGCCAAATGCAGCTCTAGCTTCTCCCCATTTCTGATGAAGACACCGGCGCCCCATCCAGAGCAACCCCCACCTTCCTCCACACACCCCCATCTCCTACAGTCTGGCCACACTAACTTCTCTTACCTGCCATGGTGGGCGGACTCCCTTGCTGCAGCCAGCATCAAAACATCCAGCTTTGCTGCCCTGCTGGCTGTGCTTCTGGTCTTGAATGAAGGGTCAGCACCCCCCACTGCACCCACAGGAGAGAGAGCATTGTGCAAGTATGTCTTCCCAAATACTTTCTGTTGATAATTGTGCTAGAACGCATTTCTAGAACCTCCTCTCAGAATCACTCAGCGAGAATCACTCTACCCTGTGCCTCCCCACTTTGCTTTGCTGGTCCCTAGAAACAACCATTGTTTTTTCTATGCCACATTCCTAATATGCCCGTGGTGCCAAAATCAAGGGGATCGTTTGCCTGCATGCACCAAAGCCAAAGGAGACATGAACGGGAGTTTGCAGCAAAGAAAGAGGAGGTTAATTTAAGAAAATGGCACCAAGCCCGGAGACACAGGCGAGCCAGTGCTCTAGGACCTGGCTCCTAGACAGATTCTACAGGGCAGAACCGCAGACCCTGTTGGTTAGGCGTTCGGGGTGGTGCTGGGAACTAACTGTTCAGAGGTGAGGTGAGGGCCATGCACCATTTTCTCTGGTCTTGAGGACAACCCTGGGGTTCCTGTGTCCTGTCTCATGGGAAAGTAGCCAGGGGTCCTTCTACCTTAGGGCTCAGGAGCTGAAATGTCCAAGACGTTATCTGTGGCCTCCCGGAGCTGGGACCACGTGACTTCCAGTCCGTGCTCTGTCTTCTGCTGCCTCGGGAGGATGCTGCTTATCTGCGGGGAGGGCTAGGTGTGTATATGTAAGTATGTATATATATGTATGTGTGTGTGTGTGTGTGTGTGTGTATACGTGTGTTTCTCTATGTATTCGGGGGAAGGAGGTGGTTTCTAGAGCTAGGACTTAAAACCAAACTTGACGGAAGTCATGAAGACCTTCGTTTTCACCTATCCCGTTACTTCCTGGTCTATCTACTTTACACATTGTCCTCTACCCTCTCCGAGCACATTATCCCTCTTGCACAGATGACAAAAAAGTTATTCCCATGCAGGGGAAGGCGGACGGGCTGCTTGGTGCCTGGGAGACGGAAAGCGTGGCGCCGGCGTCTGACCGCGTCTGGGCGGGGACGCAGCTCTGCTGGGGCCGCTAACCGCGCGGTCCCTCCACACCCCGCTCGTCCTCCCCGCCCCGTCCTCCCGCGCGTGCCATCGGCATGCCTCTAAGCTGACCGTCCCCGGCGACATCGTGCGGCTTCGCACACGCAGAGCGTCCCTTTCTCGACCCGCTTTACCCGCCACGTGCCAACCCCGACCCGTCTCCACCGCGGAGGGGTCTTGTCCGGCCACGGCATCCACACTGGGCGACAGACACTGTGGGTCCCACGCGGGTCCCAGGGCGGGCAGCGTGGCCCGGCGGGGCGCACGCACCCAGGGTCCACACCGCAGGTCCGCGGAGGCCAGAGCGGCCCTCCTTGGCCCAGGGCCCGAGGCCAGCGTCCGAGGCCCTCGAGCAGGGAGTGGGGACGGGGGAGGACACTGTCGCTGACGCTGTTCCAGGGCGGGCCACCGGCAAGCAACCGCAGTCACGCTGTCAACTCCAGAGGGTCAGCTGACGGAATTAAGGTTTAGAAACATTTTAGAAGAGGATTTAAAACAAGAACTTCTTCTATTCCCTTTTCATTCCTCTTCGCAGCCAATTATCTGTCTCTTTCTTTTTTAATTCCCACTGTCCGTAAAAATCTGTGGACAAGAAGAGCCGAAAGGTGACCCTCGGCAGCCCCTGCACATCCAGCTGTGACTGGTCGTCGACACCGAGGTGGTGTGACCGCTGCCATGACAACGAAGTAAACCGCGATAAAGGGACAGGAGAAAAAGTTGACGCCCACAGGACTGAGGTTTGGCGCCTGCATGCGGAGGACGCCTTAAGCCTCTGGAAGAGGGGTCCCCCCAGAACCCCACACCGTACAGTGTACACACAACGTACTGCTGCGTGGTACACTCGAAACCTACAGAAATTCATTATAATGTCACAGCGATAAATTTAATAACAAATAAAAACAAAAGGACATGCGAAATCAGGCCTTGAGGGGGGCAGATGGGTAAGGGGAAGGAACAGCGAAAATGAAATGATGGTTCACCAGGATCCCCGAGGATCTTCCAAGCAGAGGCATCCACCGAAATCCCGGGAGGCGACCTGACCTCTCAGGGGAAGTGCGCAGAGGAAAAGAGCCGAAAAAATGTTTAAAACTAAAACGAAACCGAAAAGAAAACCAAACCACACCCTACACCCCACATTTCTAAAGGGTCCTTGAAAGTTCAGAAGGCAGATCTTACGGGGGATTCGAATCCTCAGAAATGAGAAGCAGCGCTTAGCTGAGTGGAAGTGAAGCCTGAGACCTTGTCACAGACGTTTTCAGTTCAGTGATGGCTCTAGAGCAACGACAGGATATTTGTCTCCACAATAGAGCACCGACAGTCACGCTGCACAAGGGTCTGCAGGAACAGCACCAAGAAGTTAGCCACCCCGCAGTGCAAGGATAATAATGTTAAGGCACCACGTACACACACAAACGCGTACTGAATTCAAGGAGATGACACATCTCACCTAGAAAATCAAGCAGAAGGAAGGAAACTAGTGCCTGTTTTTGGAGCACGTGGGACCTACGGTTCTCAGCATGGAATGGAAATAGATCAGCAGCCACTTTCTTTTAATTCAGTAACTGCATTAACTTGATCTGAGCTCTCATCGGCAATAAGCAAAGGGGAGAAAGGCCTTTAGCTTCATGGGGCCACAGAACAATAAAATAAATAATTCAGATTTTTCAGGGAGTGAGGTTGGTGATTAAACATTTTGAAGATCTCTGTATAATCAGAAAGACCTTTCTTGTGGGAACCAGCCGACACTCAAGCTGTGGCGGGCATCATGGCCCAGCCCAAGGTGACAGGGTCAGTCAGGGCACCTGTAGATGAGGACGAGGCCGTTTTACACTTGAAACATTGTCAGAGGGGTAAGTCTCACGTTATGTGTTGTCACAGCACCATGACAGGTTCTACGTGTAGGCCGCCTCTAGACGGCTGGACCGCGCTCGGTGCCGGAGGCGGCATCGTGCTCCACGGCTCGCACCCCGATGCCTCTGGGACGTTTCCAGCCTTGACTGCTGTGAAGATCCTGGCTACGAACACTTCTGACATGTCTCTGGATACTCCGAGCCAAGCGTGTTTCTTGGGTACACGTCTAGGAGTAAAATTGCTGTTATTACTAATATTCAGCTCTCGGAAGTAACACCCAGTGGTTTTCGCGAAGTGGGTGTGATCACTTGCACTTCTCCTAGCAAAGAAAAAGCCCCTATGGGTTTATATTTTCTCCAACACACATTATTGTCAGATTTTTTGCTTTTTGTTAGTCTGATTGTGGCCTTGATTCCTATTTCCTTAAATGAAAATGATGTTGAAGAGCTTTTGATATATGTCTTGTCCATGTTTCCTTTTCTTTGAAATGCCTGCTAATGATTCTGACCTATTTTTCCATTGAATTGTTTATGTTTTAGTTACTGATTTGTAGTTCTTTATATATTATTGATATTAAACCAGTCAGTTGCATGCGGGGCAAATACTGTCTCCCAGGGTATAATTCATCTTTTCAATTTCTTTAATTACGAAGGATCTTAATTTGTCAATCTTAGCTAGTATATTCAATGCTCTTTTAAATCTTGTTGAGGAAATCTTTCCTAGCTCAAAGTCTAAAATATAGTTAACATTTTCTACTAAGAGAGTTAATGTTTTGTCTTTGATGTATCAATGTCTAAGTCATTTGGAACTAATTTTTACTCACATTATGAAGATATCCAACTTCACCTTTTCCCATATGAATAACATATTTTTCTTATCCTATTAATGAAATTACCACTCCTTTCTTCATTATCTGTCATGTTGCTTTAGTCATATTACATCTCCCATAAACGTTTTGCTTATCCCTGCAGTTTTAATTATCATAACGTCATATTAAATTCTGATGCCTGGTGAGGTAAATGACCTCTTAATGCCATTCCTCATCAAAAATGTCCTGGATATCTCAGATGTTTATTCTTCAATGTAGACTTCAGAATAATCTCACTAAATTCTACAGGGAATACCCTATTGAAATTTTGACTGGAATTGTATTAAATCTGTCCATCAATTTGGAAAGAATGATGTTTCACGATGAAAACCAGCAATCACTTGGATACTCAGAGACTGATGGGTGAGGATGCAGAGCACAGCAGGTATGGTCCTTCAGCCTGCTGTGACATCGGGGCCTCAGCAGGGAAGGTGTAAAGGCTGGGGCTGACTCAGGGGCTGGGAGCTGGACTCACCTGAAGGCTTGTTCATTCACGTGCCTGGTGGTTGAAGCTGGCTGTCATGCAGAACATCTGCTCGTGGCCTCTGCATGTGGCTGCTGGCTTTCTCATGGCTCCCTGGCTTGGTTCCCAGGAAGATGCTACATCACCTGTTACAGTCTAACCTTAAAAGTAACGTAGAACCTTGGGCCTCTCTGGAGGGGAGAAGTATCGAATTCCCTTTTTAAGGAAGTAGGTCAGTTAGGAAATGTTACTGTGGCCATCTTTGGAAAACAGTCTGCCACGTAGTGCGTCTCCCTGACTATTCACATGCTATCACTCTTTTTATTTCTTTTAAAATATGTCAATAAACATTTCCAATTTTCCTGCAGAGACAGTGCCGTTTTAGGCTTACTGCTCAGTACGTCATGTTCTCCATCACGTTGTCATGTCTCTTACAATGCTTCTAGTCACTTGAGATGAAAAGAAAGGTGAATGACTTTGAACCCAGTCATCTTGCTAAACTCTGACTTTGAGAATAATTTAAATTGTTTTGACTTTTGTATGTGATTAGGTCATCTGCAAATAACAATACTTTTATTTCTCCTTTCTAATCTTAATAATTCTAGTCTATTTTTCTTACCTAATTGCATTGCATAAGACTTCCAATAAAATCTGAACACGAGTAGTAATAGCAGGCCTCCTTGTGGCATTTTAATTGTCAGGGAATAAACACTTCTAATCCCCATTTAGGATGATGATGCTCTATGTTTTTATACATACCTCCTAGTGGTTAAGAAGATCCCATCTACTAATTCGCCAAGAGATTTAATAATTAATTATGATAGAACACTATCAAGTACTATTTCTTTGTCTACTGAGATAAGCATATAGATTTTTCTTTCTTCTTTTTCTACATTTTCCATTTGGTTTGGTAACACGCTATTTAGGATTTTTGCTTCTATTCATGAGAAAAAAGAGCCTACACTTTTCCACTTTCACACGGCCTTGGTGTGGTTTTCGCATCACGGTTTTACTGGCCTCATGGAGTGAATTGGTTTTCTTCTCTCTTTTGCTTTAATTGCAGTTTGAATAAAATTGGGATCGTCCTGGGAGCATTTGTTAGAACTTGCTTATAAAACCATCTGTCTTGTGTTTTCTTTGTGGAAAGATTATAATTACTACTACAATTTCATTAATAGCCTTAAGACCATTAAAGTTTATTACTTTTGAGGCCAATTCTAGCAAGTGATATTTTTCCAAGAGTTTGCCTATCACATGTATGCTTTCAAATTTGCAAATATAGAATTGTTGATAATGTTCTAGTGGGGTGTCTTTAATTTCTACTTTACCTGTACTTCTGTTCCCCCTCACATTGAGTATAGCATTTTTCAGTTGATCGCTTGGGTTAGAAATTTGTCTACTGCTGTTTTTTTAAAGAAGCAATGTTTGTATCGTGAATTTTTCTGCACTAAATATCTTTGATTCTGTTTCATGAACTTCTGCTTTTGTTTTCTTGTCTCTTCAACTCAATCGAGGTATATTCTGTCATTAGCTTTCTAACTTTAGACACCTAGCTCTTAATTTGGAGGCCTTCGTTTAGACAGATTAAAGCTAAAAATTTCTCTTGAGGAAAACAAAAGTTAAGAGAACGTTCACTTTTGCCGCATCCCACAGGTCTTTCTGCACAGAGTTTTCATTATCATTCAGTAAATTTCCACTGTGGTTTCTTCTTCAACTTGTGAGTTACTTAAAAGTACGTCTTTTAATGTCTAGATGTACAAAGATATCTTACCTTTTTCTTATTAAATTTTAACAATTACATCGTGGTGAGAGCTCTTGGTCTACGTGGACCTCGTTAAAATTTACTGAGGCTTTCTTCGTCGCCTGATACTTGATCGATTATAAATGCTTCATGTGAATTGAGGGAAATGAAGTGGATTTATTTAATTCTTGATTGCAGAATGCTGTATATATCCATGATATCAGAGTTATTGTTATTCAGATTTCCTATCTTTTTTGAGTTACTGCCTGCTTGATCTATCAAAAATCAAGAGCATATGTTGAAAGCTACTCCTGTGATGTCGGATTTATCATCTTTGTAATTCTGCTACTTTTAAAAATATTTTTTGAGGTTATTTTATTAGGTGAACGTATGTTTAAAATTGTCACATCATCTTGATGAGTGGAAGCTTTTAACATTATAGTGACCTTTTTCATCTCGTTTAATTTAAAGACGGTTTTATTCTGCATTAACATTATAGTCTTATTTTGATTACATTTGCTTTTTTACCCTTTTATTTCAAACTTGTAAACAGAATGTAGATTTTTTAATTTACTATTTCAGGAAAGTCTTTCACTCGTGAGTTTAGTCTGTTTTTATTGATATATTTGGATGTGTTTCTGTTATCCTTATTCTTTTAATTTGTCCCCTTTTTATCCATTCTTAATGAAAAATTTTGCTCTCTGCATTCTCTACCCCAATAACAATACAGCATTCTCTTAAATCCTTTGTCCTTCCCCTAGTTGATGTTCTTTGTGTTGATATTATCCAAACTTAATATTCTATGTATCTTATTGAAGTATAACATACATGTATACATATAGTAACACATACAATTTTTAAGACTTCTTACATACGCATACACCTGTGTTATCACAACCCGGATCAAGAAATAAAACAACATAGACCAAGATATAGAAGCCAGATGTTTGCTCTGCATACTTTCCAGTCAACATAGCCCCTGAATTACCATTTTTATGAACTTCCGTCATCAGAGATGACTTTTGCCTGTTAGTTATTGAACTTTTTTTAAGTAGAATCGTCCGGTATGTTCTTTTTTGGTGTCAGGTTTCTTTGGCTCGATTTAACATTTTAACATTTTTCCACGATGTTGTGTTTATCACTTTTTTTTCCCCCACAATATTTCATTGCATAAATATACCACAATTTTTTAAATCTCTTCTCTTATTGATAAGCATTTGTGTTGTTTCCATTTTGGGGTTATTATTACTTACACTTTTTTTTTTTTGGCCTTTGATATTCTTTAATATTACAATGTGTACATATACATATTTCTCTTTCCCTTTCTTCTTTGGCCTTCTATATCTTTAACTATAAACTTCACCATTATTTTTGATATTAGAAAATTTGTTTCCATTATTCTTTCGAGCATTTATTTTCACTTTTACTCTCCATTCCTCAGATTCCTGCGATCCAGGCGTGAGCCCTTCCACGTCTATCCTCCAGATCTCCTACTTTTTGTATTTTTGTTTTGTATTTCCTACTTATTGGTCCTTTCTTCCTTCTCAAACATTTCCTCAATCTAATTTTCTAATTCATTAGTTCATAACTGGGCTGGGTCCATTCGATTGGCCCTACTTATTATTCTCTTTTTTCAACTTTTATATTTGTCATATGTAATATTTTCTTGTACCGTTATTATTTACTTGGGGCTTATATTTTTAATTTCTTCCTTTAGCTCTTTCAATGTAGTTATTTGGCTGATTTAAAATTCTAGGTTCGTTTGGTTTAATATTTCTGCGTCTTTGGGAAAATTTCCAGCATGTTGCTTTCCTCTGTTAGTGTCTATAAGTGTCAAATGTCTGTTTTTGGCCAGTGAGCTCGTTTTCCCCTGGGGACATGTGGCAAATGCCCACAGTGGAAGGCTGGCCTCACTCCCTTCAAGCCACAGATGGCTCAAGAGGGGCAGTGGGGAGCAGTGGCGAGTCCTGGGCTAACCAGTCACTTCTCACTCCAAGAACGAGCCCAAGCCAGGTCATCATCCTTTGTTCCCAGGTGAGCAGCAGCATTAGGAAGACACACTTTTGAGGTCGCAGTGCCTGGGCCTGGGGGTCAGAAGTGGCAGGGAACAGAAGGACCTGATGGACATCGGTGAGCCCCGGCCGCTTCCTCGGCTTCTCCCAGGTACCGGGTTCTGTGTGCTGCCTTGAGTTCGCTCATGAGCAGCCCCGAACCAGAGACCCGAATGACCGGGGGCAGCACCGTTTTCACCCAGGCGATAGTGGGAGAGACAAGTGCAGATGCCCGGTATCTTCTGTTTCCCACACAAGCCTTGCTGAGCTGTCTCCTGCCCTTGACCGAAGGTACAGCCTGCAGCTACACACAGCAGCTCCGACAGCGCCTGGGAGTGAGTTCTGGGGGAGGGGTCAGCGGTCCCGAGAGTTTAGCACCATGGTCAGTACCAGCCCCTATATCCGTAACAGTTCCAAATCCAAGGGCTATACACCTTGGATCCACCAGTTTTGAGTTAGGCTCTGTATATTTAAAGCTTTCCCATTTGGGTCAAAACGAAATCACTAAGCAGGAGCTAAAGTGCCCTCACCTCGCCGGAGATGCTGCGAACCATCAGCCGTGGATGAGAGACGTGCATGAAAAATTTAGAGTGATGCAGTTAGAGACTTCGCTCCCCGTGGCCATGGTACCCACAGGATAAGCATTCTCCCCAATCCTCGCGAAGCCAAACTGCGGACATTTCTTTTTGGCCTCTACCACTGCCACCTCCTCTCATTGTGTGCGAGGCGGTGTCACGTGTCTGAGTTGAAGTCAGATTCTTACGGTGCCTGCAGCTGCCGAACGTGGGCACTAAGGAACAGGAAGTGGAAGGTTATCTGTGCTCCTCACACGCCGTGGCTGATGCCAAGTGGCTTCTTCCGTTTTTCCACACTGCTGGAGTTAGTTGTAACTTATACAATTTGCAGAATTCACGGTTCCAATTTCAAAAAGCTGGTACCTATAGTCTACCTCTCAAAAGGAACATCCCGAGTAAGATGCCGAGTAAGCGATGGATCTTGAAAGTTTAGATCAGTAACTTTATTTCATGTCGGTGCCAGTTATATTTTGAAATCTAAAATTTTTTTCTTTCTCTACTGAATGAAAATATATTCTAAGGTATTTTAAGGGTGCTTTTTGGCTTTTATTCTTTACTTTTAGAACAAAAATCTATTCTCTTAAAGAAATACATATGGCTGTGTATATTTTGACGGTCAACATAATTTTTAGTCTTACACTATGAAATTCTGCAGCTTTTACTAATAAAATATTTTCCATGTTCGTTCGTTCATTCATTCATTCATTCAAATACAGATTGAGCACCTGCTTCATGCAAGGCACTGGGAAGCAAGGAGTTACGAGCTCGGTCAGAAGTCACGGCAAGCAGATGGTGGGAACAAGGACCGTATGCAAATCAGCATAAGACGAGGGGAAAAGGGCTAAGTGATATAAAAGCTTTAAAAAACCCTCAACTAAAGCTGGTGTGGAAACTCAAAGAATAAAGAATTTCCTCTCGGCTGGGGAATCTGACACAGCTCTGTGGGAAAGGTGACATTCATTCTTGGCCTTTTAAAACAGGCAGAGATGGAAATGTGAGGGTGGGTGGGCGTGAGGGAGGGAGGCACATGGGCGGCAGGAAGCTGAAGAACACGTCGCAGAGGCAGAAGGAGAGAGGGCGGGACCAGCCAGCTAGAGGATGTGAAGGAGGAGAAGCGAGTTGAGAATAACGTCTGAGCAAGTAACGTATCCTCTGGTGATCTGTGTCTCATACTAGGGAGCCAGGCACGGATTAACCACAAAAACGAAGCAGAAGACAGTCAAAGTTTCAAGCAATCTTGAAAGCTCATAGTGTAATACGACCTCTCCTAATTGGCCACCAAAGAATGGATTTGCTAAGATTTAACAGTTCTCTCCTTTCTCCCAATGCACGTACCGGCCGACGCCAGAGCACACTTGCAGGGTGCTCGGGGACCTCGCTCCGGCTCCCGCTAGGCGAGTTTCGTGCTGACCGTGACTGTGTGCCGCTTAGATTCGCTGCCGGAATTAGAGGATTTGGTTAAATACTGACAGAAGCGAGATGAAAAATACTTAGTTCTATGAGAACTAAGGTGAATTCTTGGCAAGAACTGGTGACAAGGAGTCGCTTATAAATTGTTGTTGAACTTGTCGTGGGGAGTTAATTGCAAAAGAAAGTCAGAAATAGTAGAAATCTGAAAGAATTCCTGGATAGAATGGGGGGGAAAATCTGGAAGCGGTCAGAGTTGAGATCCCTTGATAGGTGTTAGTTTTGGTCCACCTCTAGAAACAGTCTCGATGCACCAGCAAACCCAAAACAGTCTCAATGCCAACGAAGGAGCGACCTTCACACAAGGCCTCGGCCCTTCGTCAAGAGATTGGACAACGAATCCACATTTCCGTGTTTGAAATAAACTTCTGAAGGTACATCTGCTTTTTAATTTTTCAATTACCTCCCTGCCATGTTTCCCCACGATAGGCAGGTGAGTTTTGACGGCCGAGGCTTCAACGTCACGGGAGACGCTCCACACAGGGCGTCTGCCGTCCCACTGGAGAGACATCTTACTTCATTCTCTGACATTACGCTTTCTAGCTCTAAATGCAGATTGTATAAATTCAATCAGCATCTCACCTCTTGTTATATTTTATTTGGGAGGATGATACTTTTACCCTTAATTATGCCACATTTTTCTATTAATCATCCAGAACGTCAGCCTGTGGGGCAGAGCCTAGTGGTCGCCTGAATGCTGGCCCCTTTTCAACCAGCCTGCGTTACTGGATGTGGCCGTGAGCGCAGTTAATGGGCTATAGGCGAAAGGCCTCTCTTGCAGTTGTGAGTGACCCGCATGGCCACATTCTGTCCCAGAAGATGTGAGGACAGGTGGTTGGACTCTCGGGAGCCTCCTTAAAGGGGTCACAGAGAGCTGGGGTACTCCTCTGCTGTGTTTCCTTCTCAAAGTCCACGAAGTGACTTGCTGGAGGAAGCATGCATCAAAGTGGGCAGAGCACAGGGTGGGCACTTGAGGCCCTGAGGACACTGTCTGCCAAGGACTGCCCCCTGGGGCCTCCTGAATGTGGAAGAAAGCAATTAAACAGAAAACAGAGGAAGGAACTCCTGTCTGACTAAAGGCATTATTATTTTAGACTTGCTAGTCTGTGCAGCCACAGCTCTGCCTAACAGATACAAAAGTAACTCTAATCAGGTATTACATCCATGAGCTGGTTCTCTGTGGTCCACTCTTTAGGATTATCGTCAGAAGGTTAAAAAGTTTTCCATTTTATAATCTCTTTTCGTGGTAAGCCCAGGGAAGGACGTCTGATGGAGCATCTGAGGAAATCGTGTTTTCAGGATCTGTACAGGACTGCAAGCAACTTGTCACCATAAACGCCGGTGCCCAAGTGAACCAGACAGGATGCAGACACTGAAGCCACAGCCACCGGCAGAGGCCAAACCACGGGAGGGACAAATGCGTGTGAGAATTTTTCCTTGAAGTCTACATTAAAGCACCTATTTTTCCCTTGGCTTTTATGCAAAATTGGTTAAAGAGAAATTTACCGAATGTTACTTCATGGATCTTTTGTGAACCATCATTTTAAAAGAGCGGATTTTTTTCTGAAGCAGAGTCTGCAAACGCAGAAGAGGCAAACAGCACGAAGGTGAACGTCCCGAGCAGGCCCAGCTCCCGGGTCTCGCTGCCGGACCTCGGGGTCCCGGGGTCCTGGCACAGTTCCCGTCCGTCCTGAGCCTCGAGGTCTGGTGTTCTGTCACTGCCCCCGCTGACTTATCACGTAGTTTTACCGGGATTTTCCCATGAGGGATGACTTTTAACTTAGGAAGAATAAAGTCTAAGTTGCCCCAAACGAAGTTCACTAACCACAGAAGCAGCAGCAGGTTATCATCCCTCCCTGCTAAGTCTCGGGGTCACACAGGCCAGCAACAGGCGGAAAGAGCTCACACTGCAACTTTTCTTTTGGCTGCGAAGGTTCTAATTTGTTGTTTTCCGTTTTCACAATTCCAGTGGAGAAAGAGCGCTTTCACCAGCTGATGATCGAGACGTGACGGGCGGAGTGAAAGGCGCCGGGTCACCCGAGTGTGTTCGACACCGCTGTGCCGTGCTGGGCGACGCGCAGGTTCCCCGTGCGGCCTGCTGAGTGTCCGGCCCTCAGGGACCGGGGACTGTGGACGCGCATCTCCGCTGGAAACCGACCGTCCTTTCGTGATGAGGGAACCCGAGTCTGACAAAGCACCTCACTTCCGGGCACGTCCCCCTCCCCAGAGGGAGAGAGGGGTGTCAAGGACACACAAGATGAACATTTTTTGAGAACCTTCTAAATTAATTAATCACTGATAACATCTACGGGACAAATGACTGTATGGATAATATCTACGGGACAAATTACACATCTTGGTGGTACTGATGAGGCAGGTGTCTTTGTCCCCAGCTGCGATGGACAGACGGCCCCCACGCTGTGGGCGGGGGCAGGGCCGACTCCAGAGCATGACACCCTGAGGACCCTCGTGCACGTCCCCGGTGTGGACACACGCACGCACGCCTGGCTGTGGCAAGGGCCGGGCTGTGAGCATTATTCCCGCCCGTCAGCCTGCCGGGTCTGAGGGACATCACAGGTCAGGAAACGGGGGGCAGACGAGGCACGGCCACGAAGGCTGAGGATGGAAAACTACTGCGGATGACGACTGCATTTCACGCTCCAGGGAAAATTGGTGACCTGCAGTTAAATGGGCAAGTTCTATTTTTCGCTCCATTCTTTACAGAACAGCAAAGTACATTCGAATGCTCAGTTTTGAAAGCGATTTTAGGAAGAGCGGGGAGAGGCTGCAGCTAGACCAGCTACCTATTGTTTGCTTCCTGTTTTCGAAACCAGCAGCTGGCTGCTCCCCTAAACTCAAGGCCTTCAGTCCAGAAGCCTTGGTGCCACTGTCTGTGTGCTCTGCTTAACACGACACAGCCTTCACGTGCACCCCCAGCGCAGACACCCCCTGCCCCGGCCGACCAGAAAGGCCAGGACATGGGAAATCTGGAGGCCATAAGGCACGAACCAGTCCCCAACGGCCGTTTTCTGGGTCTGTGCCTATGCTAGAGATGCGTGACGGAAAAAACACGCCAGCATTCGAGAGCCCAGGTTCAAGTTCTAACTTCAGCACTAGGTATCTGAGTGGTGTTGTCATTTTCAGGTTCTCAGCAGCTTCCTGTAAAGTCGGGGGCTCATTGTGCTGCGTGTAAGGATCACCTGGGGAGCTTGCACATTACGACTATAGATCAGGGGCCCGGGAACCTGCATTTCAAGTCTCCTGGCGGATCCTGATGCTGGTGGGTCCCCAAGGTAGCGCCATGGCAGCTGCTGAACTCGTGGCCAGTCACCGCAGGGGCCTTCTGCTTAACAGCTCCCACACGGGTAGGCTGGACACAACCTGAAGAGACACAGACTGTGGGGACAGACACGCCCCTCCAGAGCATGACATGCCTGAGGGCCACAGACCTGGACCCCGACACACACCAGTGTGAGTTTCCCTGAAGCCGTGCCCTCCCCCTCTTTCCGGGGGTGGCGGTCCTTCTGGGCCTCAGCAGGTAACATATCTGGTCCGCTGCTGGGTCACCAGCCCCCCCGGCTAGGGCTGTCCGGAACTGCTACGGAAGATAATCAGCTACGATGCCTCCTCACCCCAAAGACAGGAGGCAGAGCGCACCCTGACATGTCAGCCAGTCAGTCAATGAACCATAAAGGAAACGACCATTTCCCTGAAGAGACCCAATTTTTGTAGAAAAATGGGAGTTATCTATAAGACCATAACACAAAGGCCGGAATTTCAACGAGGGGAAAAAAAGGAGGTAGCGAAACACGGTGGTTAAAAACCTCGGGCTTGTTCGTTCCCCTGGGTTCCACTCCCAGCTTCACTAAGCACCGGCCGCAAACGCGTGACCCAGGCACTCTGAGCCTCCGGTCATTCACCCCTGACAGCTGGACGGCAGCTCTTTAGAGGAAAACGTTACATAAAAACCATTCTCAGACTAGTGCCTGTGACGCAGAGTTCTTTAATGGAAGGTACAAAGAAATCCATCTCATTTTCATCCAGGAGGGCTTACAAGGTAATACCGAGAAAGTGACATAAAAGAAACCAGGAGAAAGGGTAGAAATAATTCCTGAGATTCCCGCTCTTAGAATTGGTGAATTTTTCAGAATATGGGCATGTCCACTGCTTCCAAATTACTTGTGCTCCTTAGAAACTTCTGAACGTCCTAAACCTATTTTTCAGATCGCTAATCAATAATTTTCAGACACTACAAATTTCTCTGCTTCTATTTCAGTATTTAACATATATTTTGTCCTCACGTTTCCAGCTTAAATAACATCACATGGCTTTTTAAAATTTTTCTAATTTGCTAATAACAGCACTTAAAAATGGTACTTTGTTCTGGTTAACCATGATTCAATAAGAAAAATTCTTCCTAAGTGAACGTGTCTGTAAGTGTGTACACACACACCCACGATACACACATCTCTCTCTCTCTCTCTCTATGTCTATATCGGCTTTTACCTTTTATTTCTTAGGTACAATTTTCTCTTCTTACTTTCAAAAGTGTTGGGAAAACGGCTGAAAGTGATCAATAGGTGAACTGATTTAGCCTGAAGTTCTGAGTTCAAAACCACACGCTGGTTAAGAGGCTCGGCCTGGCGTAGAGAGCTGGGCCCTGCCGGAGTTCTCAGTCTTGATCTTCACGACACTGGGCTAAGCCGGAACTTGAACCAGGGCCAACGTGACTGTAAACTCTATTTCTTCCTATTTGATTACACAGCATTTCAGAAGTTGTAAGGTAAAAGGAATATAATGTTTATAAATACTCTGGAAAGGAGTTAATATGATTAAAATTTGTAGAAAGAAACTACTCACAAAATATATACATTTACATGCAAATATCCCTTCACCAATGTGTACATTCTGGATAATATAAAGATTTGAAAACTAAGAATTTGTATTGATAAGAGCCATGTTTCATGTAAAAAATTAAAAAAAATCAGAACATAATGTCTTCTTCCAATTCCTAAAATTTATATTCATGGGACTGATAAAAGTCTGCAAACAGCAACTATTAGTCAATTCTCAGTTTCTAAAAAATACTTTATTAAATAACTGTTAAATAGGATTTTTACAAAGCAAATTGCATAGAAAAAAATGAAAATGTTTAAGTTCCCAGAACTTCCTGTGCCTTTCCTTTCCCATCGTCTTGCCAGCCGCTCTTACTTACAGAGAGCTGGTGCCACATGGAGGGACAGCACGTGGGTGTCACCACTCGACTTCCCGTCCGCCCTGCAGAGGGCCGGCCGTCTCCAGGTTGCAGCCGAGCCTGAGGCCGCGTCCCACTGGCCCCGCGTCCCACTGGCCCCACTGGCTCGGGCCACAGCCCCGCAGCCTTCAGGGCGGTCGGCGCTCAGGAGGAGCTCAGCTGCTGCGCAAGGTTTTCAAGGCACTTCAAATAATAGGCATTTTGAGGGGTTTCTTCTGAGTTTGAAAAATCTAGGAGAGAAAAAGAAGAGTGTGGAAGAGCACGTCTTTACACTTAGTGCCACGCTGAAGAGTGGACACACACACATTCACCAACAAGGTCCACACGCAACTTAAGGTCCTGTTTAACTACCTGATGGACTAGCATTAAAAGAATGTTTTACATTGTGAAAATATTAAGTTACAAAATTTATAGTTACTTTTTATTAATGGTTTAGCCAAAGAGTATAAATAAAAAGCAATACACCTCCATAATGGATGCATTATCTGTAATCCCGAATGAATGCCTTGTTTTTATGCACCATTCCTCCTGACACCTACAGGCTAACAGAACTCAGTGACTCACGACCTCCAGAAGTTCACGGTCACAGCCAGAAACAAAACAAAAACCCCACAAGCCATTTATAAAAAAATCAGACTATGAAAACACAGATCAAGTACAGTACAAGAAAGACACACTTCGGTGTCTTAGCATAAAAAATGTCCAGAGAATACTGTTCGCTGAAAACTGCCATTTAAAATGAAAAGCGCAGTTTAAAAGGGAGACCCCGCCTCATATCATGATCGCATTGCAGGGCTGATGGATACAGGGGAAATGGGATCTATTTTTGGAAGACTGTGATTCAACTCCCGGATGTCAGATCAGTTTTCTGTTAAGGTCAATTCTAATTGGTCCCTGTCCTTACTACCTAAGAACACACGTTAGCACAGCAGCCGCAACTGGCAAAGGAAATTTAGTACAAGGAAAAAAAAATGCCTTAGAGAAAGATCACAGACACGTTTCAAGACACTATTGTATTTTATTATTTAAAAAATGTCATAATGAAAAGCACGGACCAAATACCGGCACATTTTACAGTGATTTGATGAAAAGACTCCTCAAACATCAGTGTGAACATCAGTGTAAAAAGCTGTCATTTTGCTGTGAACTTGACTAATATTTCATTAGTCAAGAATTCACTTCATAGCATCCAAGTTTAACTGTAAAGTCTTTCAAAATGAAACTTACTTTTCTTTGCTAAGGAATATGCTTCATCAACTCTTCTTTTTATTGATGGATTTTTCAAAGTTGTTTTCGCCTGGGGAGAGCATAGAATGAAATCCATTAATTAGATTTATTTCCGCGTGTTAAGGATCGGGATACCCCAGATAAATTCTGCCATTGCTGACTACAGGATAAAACAGGACGTTGTAAGATATAATGGAGCTCAGGAATTACGTATTAGTGCACCCCACTGTGCCATCGCCCACGTCCTGCCCCATCTTCTTTCTCTGTGCTCCTTCTCTTCCCTTTCCTTCCATCCCTTCTTCCCGATCTCAATTTGCTGCCTTAAACTACTTAATCTTGTTTTAGTCATTTCATCTTCCTTCAAACCTCCAATTTCAGATCAAGTACGTCAAACATTACCAGTTGATCGACAAATATTTACTAAGTGACTACAAAGTGCCAAACCCTGCGCTAAGCCCTACGGATGCACGGCTGAAAGTGAGAGCAGCAGCGTCGGTCCCGTGGCACTGAAGCCACCCGGCAGGGAGAACGAGCTGCACAGCCAGGGGACGGCCTGACGGAGCACTGTCCAGGATGGCAGTCTACCCAGGGGACGGCCTGACGGAGCCTGACGGAGCACTGTCCGGGATGGCTGTCTACCCAGCACTGTCCCTTGGCCACTATTTGATCACTAGACACGCGTGGGCATTTCCCTCAGGAGGCGTCTGCAATGAGAGACCAGAGGCCAGGGACAGAGCAGGGACAAGTCCCCAGCCGCCTGCCGTCCCCAGGCCAGCTCTGCGCTGCAGCCCCACGACTGAGCTCACTTCAAAACTCAGCAATGACTCGTTCCAGAGGCAGAGGAACCATGCGAATGGATACAGCCTCGGTTTTTGGTCTTATTTCCAGATGCATTTTTCCTTGACATGTCTTCTCGCAGAAATAATCTATGACAACGTTACACCCACATGGCTAATGAATTTATATTAATAGGGAAAATTCACTCAAAAAAACAGACACTTCTGAAATGAGATGCCCTGCTGGAATGATTCAACGAAAAAGAGTCCAAAGGAAGGTTTACTAACTGTACGGCTGCACGGGGGCCACGCTGAGTTCATTTTCTCTCTCGCTGATTCTCCTCTGAGGTCCCTGGATGCACCCTGAGAGGCTTGGCGTTTGCCCCTCAGGAGTGACAAAGATTTTAACACTGACCTTTTGACAGTTGTGAATCAGAGCCCAAAGCGCGGCTGCTCCAATCCTCTGAGCGGTTTGACTCTCGCTTTCCAGACAGGCGACCAGCACACTAATGACTTTTTCTGATAAAAACATTAAAAAGCGAATAGTTCAGTCCCAGATATTGCATTGTATCCTTATCTTACTAGTCAGAGACCCCTCTCCCCGCATCAGAAGACACACGAAGGGGCAGCCCTGGACTCTGGCAAGAACAGCCCTGTACACCATGAGGCTTCGGCTTCGGCTTCGGCCTCGGCCTCAGCACCAGCCGCTAGCACGACAGGCACGGACGGTCAGCGCGGCAGCCGCGGCCTCGCTGTTTCTGGCCCTGATTCAGCCGTGGCGTGTTCATTTAAAGACAGTAGTGGAGGAGTGATTACACCTGAGTTATAGTAACGAGCTCTTCAATTACAGCTCACACTCTGGTGCCCAGGAAAACAGATCTGCTCCTGTGATAAAGTATAAAGACTGTTATATGAACATACCAATACCTTGGGCTACTATATAAAATAATAAAGAAGTACCATATTAGTTAAACCTTTTAAACAAGGGCTAAACACTGTAGGGGAACGTTTTTGTGTGTGTGTATATATGTATCAGAGGAAAAATTGATTTAAAGGCATATCAAAAATGTCTAATCACTATGTTGTAATCCTGAAACTTATATTATATGTCAACTGTAACTGAAAAATAAAAAATTATTTTTAAAATGTGACCTTGAAAGCATGCATAAATGAATGAATGAATGAATGAATGAATGAATGTGTGTCAATACACAAGAGCTGCTCCTTTCTTGCAAAAGCTGGCCAGAGCATGAAATCAAGCCTTAGAAATGAACTGCAGTGGCCTGCTCATTTAAGTGAAGATGCAGACAAGTCTAGTGCCAAAAAGATTACCAAGGTGTTTCAGAACAATATATGAACTAATTTTATTACTTTTTTTTATATTAAATTGTATCGAATTACCTGTCCTCTATAATACATGACTACCCCCACTGCCTTGCCACCTGCTTCTCCTGCATCATACTCTACCCGTGAGCTTACAGGTGGCAGCTGATACTCTTAGGACTCATCACCAAATGGTGCGTTCCATCTGAGTATCATCGAGTGATGTTTTCATGCATCGTATCAACACTCACAATGTATTACCCCTGATCTAAATAAGTTTACAATAACTCCTTTTAGCAGTTACTATCTCTTAAAAACTTTTAATAAAGTATAGGTCAATTAATGTGGAAGCCATCCTAATAAGTGGAAAGGGGTCAATTTTTTCACAAACACACTTTATTGTGAAATAGACATACAAAATGTTCGTAAATCTAAAACTAATATTCTGTCTACAGTATTTTAATTAATTTTAAAACCCATAAAATACTTTTAAGTTTAATAAGTAGGTATAAGTAACCTGCCACATTAAGATACAGATAACCTCAAGAGAATAGATAATGGTAAAATGTAGTTAAATAATTAGAAAGTGAAGGGTGTTGAATACTTATTGTCTTTCTTCCTAATGATACTGATTTAATTCTAAGTTTAGGGATGGCTAATTGACTACAGTAAGTGTATTGACACCATGAAAATCAACCAATGCTACAAAGATGAATTCATGAAAAGCTGAAAGAGGTTTCCGCTTTGTGAATATATTTTGTAGGAGGGCAAGAAATAGTTGTTAAATATATAGTGCACGTCAGATTTAATGACAATAAATTAATTGGGTAGAGAGCAGATTGGGATACAATTCTCTCTGCCAAATCGCGGCTAAACTGCAACCACAGACCTGCTACAGATGCGAGGGTCCGGCTGGAGCCAGTGCGAGCATATTCCATGAGCATCGACTGGCCGGGCAGAAGGAACAACACAGAGCACTGTGCACTGTACTACAGTCTGTAGGTTGTGTGCTACACACTCATTATACCAGTAAAATTTATCAATTTATATATTATGTTATTATATACACAATAGAATTTCTACATATTTAATACACGTCCAACCTCATCTTCACCCACCGAGAGCCAGTACTTAAACGTTCACCAGAACACTGTCCTTGCCAGGTCTGGCTAACGAAGCTACGCTAGCTTCACAAAATGAGCGACCACTTCCTCCCTGTCTGTTAAGAGTTTGGTCCATCTGGAACTACATGTTGCTTAAAAGTCTGGTAGAATTCACTGGTAAAGTATTCGGGACCTAGAATTTTATGTGTAGTTAGATTTTTCACTACTCAGTGTCTTTCATAGTTACTGGACCTTTTTTTTTCTTGAATAAATTTTTCTAACTTATTTTCATCAGAGCAAGAGTCCATTTCATCTTATCTTCCTTTAGTTTTCTGCAGATTCACTGTTATGCATGCAGGGTTTATTTTTACTGAACTGGCTGAGTCTCTGGACTCTGCAGATTTCTGTCTTAAAACAGTTGTTAACGTTCGGCCGACGCCGCCTCCAGCACCCCGTTGCACGAGGCCCTCGGACGCGCAGCCGGCCCTGCCCCTTCCCTCGTTCTGCGCTTCGTTCTTTGACCCCTTCCTCCCCTTGCCAGCTCTCCGTGTTCTGATCCGTGTTCCAACTCCTACGTCCTCTCCCCGCCCCAGCACACGCGGCTGCCAGACATGCACACTGAGGCCTGGCGTCTGCTACCGAGGATCCAGAATAGCGCTGTCCAACAGAACTCGTGAAAAGTAGACAAATATTCCTAAGTGTGCTGTCCAGTAAGATGGCCAGCAGCCACGCGCAGCTAGCGCAACTGACAAACTGAATACTTTAATTAACTTAAATAGCTACATGGGACAAATTGATTATCTTATTGGACAGTTAAGTTCCAGAAGTTTTGTTTGGCTCCTGTTTCGAATCTTCCCATTTTTAAGTTTCCTATTCCCTGCAAATGCTTTCGCAGTTGTTGTTTATCTAGACACGGCATCGTTACAGTTATCTTTAAATCCGTGGTTTACGAGTCCAACGCCTGAAGTCTGAGGCTCTCATCCCCGCTCTGGCTCTCACTCACGTCGCCGTGTTTCCTGATACGCTTGGTCGTCTTTAACTGTGCGCTGGTTAACGCCTTTGAAAATTATTCATGGAGGTTCCCTGAGGCCTAGTATGAACTTGCCCTCCATGCATGAGCGGGGAAGTCTGCTTTTGCTAAGCTCCTAGAGGCACAGTCAATCAAGAATTGGCTCAAACCAAAGTCATGGGCCACTCGGGCTACACGTCTCTGGGGTGCGAGCGGTCAGGGGCCATCTGCAGTGCCCATTCTCACACTTGTTCTTCCTTCTCTTTATAGTGACAGATGTGAGGGTTGGGGACCAACCTCATTCTGATCCCTCCTGCGCCTGAGAGGTTGCTGCTTTGGAGTTCGGCTTAACACAGACGGTTAACGCCCCTTCTGGGAGGGTCCTGGCTTCTGTCCCCTGAAGACACTGGACCCCGAGAAGCTGCCCCAGGTGATGCTGGAGTGAAGGCAGGTGGGTCTGGCATGCAGCACCAGGTGCGTGGGGGGCTACAGCCCACCTCTTCCTTCTTCACAGTCACATGGCGACTCCTTATGAAATGCTCTCCCTATGAAATTCACACACTCCCCACGGAAACAGCACATGGGTACAGAAACGGATCTTTCCATTTCTCTCCGTTTCAAAATGTTTCTCGTTGCTCACCAAGGCTCGCCTCTGTCTGTCCCACGCCTCAGAGAATAAAGTCTCCACAAATCTAATTTCCCCATGTGGCCTTGGGTCGCCGGCACTCCCGCCTGCTCAGGACCTCGACTCACTGAGGGCTCACTAGTGACAGGCACAATTCTAGGTGCGACAGATAACCGGGAACGAGAGACAAAAACCTGTCGGCCTCGTAAGCGCTTCTGCTGCAGTGGGAGGAGATCAGCTGGCGCGGACGCCACGGGAAAGAACACAGAGGGGCAGAGCTGGCGGGGGGAGGGGGGCCTGTGCCAGGCCGGACGGGACCACGACGGGGAGCGAGGGGGTCGAGCGGAGCCACGAAGCGCCCACGCGCTACTCCTTCCCCCCAGCTTCGCCCCGGGGCCACTGTGTCCACCAGTGACGGGGCGCGCTCACCCCGGGAGACTCGGCAGCTGCTTGGGGGCTGGCGCCATGCCCGCTCACGGCTGGGCGCAGGGGTCAGGCTGCTCGGTTCCCACGGCCTCCGCCTCCCCCGTGCCTGGGACACGTGTGCCGAGCAGATACCTGGTGATTACTGATGCCACCACCTTCTATTTTAATCTGAGCAGAACGCGCTACGGATACCCACATGTATCAATAGGCATGTGTGTGTGAAACGCGAACACTCACCGTTGGCCAGGATCTTGGGCTTACTGGCGGGACTGAAGCAAATATTATGAAAGATAAGAAGAGGCACCTCGGGGCTGCCCTTGTGCTTGCACTTGCTCATCTCCGCAAGCAGGTCCAAGCAGCCGCCCAGCCTCAGGATCATCTGCTGCCCATCCTCTCCGAGCGACATGTTCAGGAGCAACTTCAGCCACAGAACGCTCAGCCCACCGAGCTGCCTGCTCCCTCCTTTGGGCAATGTCAGAGACAGGAAGCTCTGCAGGAAGTTACTCTGTGGAGACACAGAACGTTATTTTCTTCCTGAGTCTTTGCATTTCTTCCTCGTCCCTTGGAGACCAATTAACAAGCACTCTGCTCCTCTTTTCTGCAATTTGAATTTCTCCTCCCTCCAGTACCTTCCAAAAACTCCACCTCTACCGTTTCCAGGTACAAGTAGAAAAGCTAAGGAGACCAAAATAGTGCTCAAGTTTTAATTCTTCCTGATTCTTTTCGGATGGTGGATCAATTACAGACAACTCTTAATTACTTAGGACTGATAATTCAGTTTAGGGATTAAGTCAGGCCTCTTGAGTTTTCTCTTCCTGTCTGCCCTCTGGCAATTTTGCTACTCATTAAAAGCTATCCTATGGGGAGGAAAAAGCAGCAAAACCCACTGATGGTTCCCGGAGGGGAGGCAGTGGGGAATGGGTGACAAGGTGAAGGGGAATGACAGGCACAAGCTTCCAGTTATGAAATAAATAAGCCACAGGGTGTGTTGCAGCACAGAGAAATGGCCTATGATATCGTAATGACTATGCATGGTGACAGATCGTGATCACATCACAGTGTGTGTGTGTGTATGTGTACATACACACAGATACATATGTTAAATCACTGTGTCATACCCCTGAAACTAATATAATGATGTGTGTCAAGTACATTTTAGTTTATATATATATACACACACATAAAAAAATTAAAATTTTAAAAATTTAAAAAGAAACCAAAACCACACAAATCATGGACACCAACCAGTTAACATCTCGGGCAGTGCTGAGGATATCGGCATCTTTTAGCCACACAGGTGATCCGTGGGCACATCTTACATTCGACTTACCCCAGCCGCAGATCATTGTCAATGACTTCTCAAGGCTACATGCCACTCCAGCGACCTTACAGGTGAGGGGGCTGCATCACTTGAACTGTAAGTCGTTTCAACCCCCAAAGTTGAAACCCCTTCCACAAAGCCCCACTAAACTCTTGACGATGGGAAAAGCAGTAATTTATTGTCTAGAATAATCTACATGCAAAAGAAGAGTCTGAAAGTTCTATGTCAAGAAGCAGCCCAGAAAAAAACAAAGCGGCCGCAGCCGCCGCCACTGAGGACAGCCTGGGCCACGGCCAGGCGGGCACGTGTGATCAGCTCTCCCGACCGCCCAGAGGGTCTCATCTCTCTCCCGGTTTAATTACCTACTCTGCTTATTTCTTGGATTCTCCCGCACCTAAATCCAGATGATGGCTTGAATCCATGAAATGAATGGAACTCTCTACGTGAAAGGACTGCCTCTAAGTGCACGATGAGCTGAGCTACAGAAATGGCAGCAACGTCAGCAACGGCAAGTTGGCCGTCACTCAGCCCACTCAGCCCACCGCTCCTCCGTCGCCCGAACAATCCCTCCCTCGCCTTTCCCTTCAGTCAGACATGCCAGGATGCTGGCGGTCTGGGGCTGACGACCGTGATAAAACACGACAGTGCTTCAAACCGTAAACATGCCGCGGGCGCTGCTGCCTTCTGCTGGGCCCAGAGACGCTTTTAAACAACTTCCTACGCCAGGGAGGACGTAGAGACACGCGCCCTGGAGGAGAGAAGCTGGGCACCGGGAATCCTGGCAGCACGGGCGCTCGCGTTCTAATGCCCGTGGATGAGCGACAGAGGCCTAACTGCGCGTGTCCAGCACCCATCGCAGCTTCGGCAGAGGACTCGCAAGTTCCCTAGTCAGAGCCGAGAAAACACGACTACTGATCTGCACGTGAACCAGTCTCACTTATGCTGAAGT
Organism: Pteropus medius; assembly: GCF_902729225.1. Lineage (NCBI taxonomy): Eukaryota > Metazoa > Chordata > Mammalia > Chiroptera > Pteropodidae > Pteropus > Pteropus medius. The sequence goes on along the minus strand of NW_024340849.1, from coordinate 5,168,568 downwards.
ATGCCTCCTACAGGACCAGAGCCGAGAATGAGATGAAGACGCCTTCGAGACCGTTCTGTGTAACCTAATCGTTTCGAAAATGAAGAAACCGAAGCTTAGAGAGTGAGTGTCCAGCTCAAAGTCACACGACACCCAAGCGTAGCACCGACGCGGCGTGTGGGCCTTCGCTCCCTACCGAGGTACTTCGCAAGGAAGTGGCAGGCAGCCCGCCCAGTCTCACGCTCATGGAGGGCGGTGATCCCGTACAGCCAGCTCAGGACGACCTCGCACACGCGTGTGCGCACGCACACGTATGAGGAAAACATCCAGCGCGTGCTGGTAAGCCAGCAGTGGGCTCCAGTGAGCAGCAGGCGTCTGATGTGCACGTTCTGCTGATTTACATGGGGTGAATACCTCCACTACAGCTGACTTCAAGACACCACCATGCCATCGAGTGGCCTGCAAAATTCCTGAAAATAAACAACCCCACTCCCGAGCCAACATGATTTAGCACCAACAGAGCACGGAAAAGATCTTCCCTTCGTAAGGCTGCTATTTATCTGGAGTTTGCACTCCGAGTTTTATTTTTGTTTTGTTTTGTTTTGTTTGGGGGGGGCGGTGATGCAGCAGAGGAAAGGAGCCTCAATTCTTATGAGTGCTGTTTATCTTGGCCTTCATGTAAAAGAAAGAGCAGTACTCAAATTACCAGAAACCAGTAATGCAAGCTAATCACACTCGGAGTTCACGGGGCCTTCCAAATTAGGGATTCTGTGACACCTGAACAGCACCTAAATCAACAGCTGCGCTGGAATTTGTTTCAACCATTCAATCCCTTTTAAAGCACCCTAAGTTAAAACCCGTGATGAGAAGTCAAGTTTGGGCGCTGCAGTCCCAGGGGACTGATAAAATCACCCATTATGTCATAACGAAGTTGGGTCTAACTCGGAGAAAAAGGGGCTATGACTTCATGAACCATTCTGACAATGTGAATTGAACTGAAATTGTTACCGCTCAATGTGGTCTTGTTTAAAGACCACTGTATTACTTTTATGATCTCAAACAAATGTAAGACAGCTGTCTTTCTAAAACGTTCATTTCTGAGGATGAAATATAATCCATAGCTAAGAAGATAACTAAAAGAAAATGGTTTGATCGTATTCGAGCTGTCACTTTTCATGTATCATCTATCAAGTGGCTTTAAACAAAGTGAACCTCTTAATCCTCTTACAATCTTTTAAAACAAAATGTCTTGAAAGTATAATAAATTAATCCTAGAAATTGAGTTCTAGACTTTCGCACGCCCTTGATGAGAAGGATGATTCTATCTTTTTTTACGATACGAAGGAGAGTTTAAGTACTTACTTTTTGAATGACTCCTCTACAGTCGTGAGACAAGGCCAGGTTTGAAAGAAACATAAAAGCCATCTGCTGGACTGCCGTGCTCTCGAGAGGCACCTGGGAAGCCAACCGCAGGACACACAGCATCAAAGAGCTGCCCGCGGCTCCTCTGCCCGAAGCTTGAACAGGGTATTGTCCAGAATTTGACCAACAAAGAGAACTGCAACCTGAAAAAATAACAGCCCATCACAATGTCTTCTCAGTGTTGCTGTTTAGTTAAAAACAAAACTAAACAAAACCTAAGTGGTACTGCGTAACTATCTATCGAATGACTTGGCCATTAACCTGTGAACTGCAAATCAGCACAGAAAGTTAGTGTCAATGTACACATTCAACCTGATGGATTTACAGTCCTCATTAAGGGCCTAATGACTGCGATAGAGCATTTAAAAACATAAGGTTTATATTTTTTTTGAAAGAATAAAATAAGCATAATGGGTTTTTTAGTAGTTCCTAAAGAAAGCATGTAATTAAAGGCTTGTATAGAACAGGATTTTAGAAATGAGAGGTAACTGGGTCTAATGCCCTCATTTTACAGAAGAAAATAAAACAAGAAACCCAATGATTCTGGGGTTGGGGATGGAACAAATGCTATAGCCACATACGCTAGATGAAGGTAGAGAGCTCAGAGAAGTCAGTGACTTGCCCGAGGTCACACAGCTCACTGCGAGGGCCAGCATGACATCGACTTGTTTTCCAGAGTCTAGTGTATTCTCAGTAAATTAAACAACCACATGGGATTTACCAAGGGAGAAAGATAACCAAAAGAGTCAGAAATATGGTTACTGTACTATAACATAAAGGTATGATTAACTTGTGGAAGTCCATGCAAGGAGGCCAGGTGACGCATAACTAGATCAGAATCAAATGAGTCCTGTAAGGCAAACTCATAAAAGGCAAGTGAACATGAAGAAACAGTGATCTTTCTTGCGTTCACACTGCACAGCAGTAACCAAACACCAGTGTTTCCATGAACTGTTACATACACCTGTCACTAATGATGTAATTTTGCTTGCGAACAAACCATACAGGAAAATAGAAAGTTTCTTCCTCAATTTAGATCACATTCTAATAGTTGCATCAATTTTTAAGTATAAAAGTAACAAACAGTTTCAAAAGATTTATATTAAAGTAAAAATTTCTTTGACTCAACATTTAGCAACTGATCCTTTGTTCCCTCCTCACTTCCCGAAGCCCTAAACTAAGGCATGAGGGGGAGGGCAGAGTGGGGAAATGGTCAGATGCAACCCTGCAGAGACAGCTGTGCCGGCTGGCCTCCCCGCGACGAGTGGCCAGCTAGATGCAAGGAGAGGAGACCGCCCGAGCAGAGGTAAGGACAGAAACGACAGTCCCATCCTGCGCCGTACTCCGAACACCACAGCGAAGCTCGGGAGTCGAGGGCCTCAGGTCTGTCTGTGTCAGTTTGTGCTGCCAGAGACAGGCCGAGTGGGCTACAGAGGTGGACAGCTCCGGACTGGAGGCCGGGGCCGGTGGGAGGCGATCAAGGAATAAGCTTTCTCAGCTCGCGGCGGGACTACGTGGGCTCTGAACTGTTTTGAGTTCCAGCCCTTTCTCTGTGCGTGTTTTGGTATTTGGAGAACCCGGGGCTGAGCTGCTGGCTGTTGCTAGAAGCACACAGACCTGCTGACCAGTTAACCTTACGTGTATGACCTACGTTTTATTTCGATCCTTTTATTTTTCAATGACAGTTGACATACAGCATCATCCGTCTCAGGTGTGCGGCACAGTGGTTAGGCACGTGCACAACTCCGAGTGATCCGCTGAGTCTAGTGCCCCCTGGCGCGACACATGTTTATTACAGTGTTACTGACTATTCCCTACGCTGTACTTTACATCTCCGTGGCTGTTTTTAAAGCAGGAAATGTGTCTGACCCTAAGTTTTAAATGGGAAATTAAGACTGCCGGCAACCCTTCACCTCCTCGCGGGCGTGCTCCCCCCGACTCAAACAGCCACGTCTCCCCGCCTCCCCTCTTCTCGGCCACCTCTGCGCTTGCTTGTGCTCGCTCTTAGCTGCTGGCCTCTAAACGCGCATGGCCCACAGCAGGCTCTCAATGAAACGTCTGTGAAAGGCAGGCAGGAGAGGGGCACCGCGGTGACGTCCGCTTTCATGGACCGACGGCAAGCAGACCGCCTTTCACCACGCCAGCCTCCTGCTCCAGGGTCCGCGAAGGCCCTGACCTGGCCCTGGTTTCTGAGGCCTCGCATCTTCGTTTCCACTGTCTCAGTTTCCTATCCAATTCCATTTCCCGCTGAGGGGATCAGGCCAGTTTCTCCCTATTCCCGGAGCCGTGTGACGATTCTTCTCATCTCAGCAAACACTAACACATCCCTCTGCTCCTACAGCACCTACGAGACGCCTTTAACCAGCGTGCCCTGGATGAGGAGCAACACTTCTAACCACCTGGCTGTTTTTCCAGTCCACACTAACTGCATTATATAAAATTAGCATTTCAGTATGTCGCATCGCTGAAAAACAGTACTGGGTCTATTTACCGTTTGGAAAATTTGCGGTGTAGACACAGAGCAGCTGCAGGGCATTCTGCATCAATGAATCATCCATCAAAAGCCAAGGCCAGAGAGAGTGCAGGACAGGGACGAGATGCGCCTCCAGAGCTGCTTCCTGTTGTGGAAAAAGGATGACGTTAGTCCTGACGCGGGAGGATACGCAACTAAAACCAAACCCCGAATACGGAGAACACCCCTCTCCTCCTGGAGGCGGACACGCCCACCTGTGTTCTGGAACGCGGCCCACTTGCCTCCTTAGGGATCCTCATCCATCCATTAGTTCTTGTGTCCCTGTCCCTTTAATAACTAGTCCCCAGTCTGCTCAGTTCTGTTTACGTTCAGTTTACAAACACACGCGCAGTCGAACTGCCTCCCGTGCTCTGTGTCCTAAGTATTAACGCTGCTCTTCCTGACTAGGCTTCTGGGAAGAACACTCTTACTGCTGTGCCTTCCCATCTCTTAGTCTTCAGCTTACTGCAGTTTACTCTGTCCTGATGCTAGCGAGACCTCTCCTGTCCCTGTTACCAAACCCTCAGGGGTCCAGCATCTATAAAAGGTCTTTCATTCACTTCCTTGGAGCCCCTGCCCCCTGGACCATCTGCAAACTCTCTCCGCATTCCCTTCTCAGATGCCTGATGCCTTCTCTGAAACAGTCATACTTTCCACGAACATTGCCCAAGCGCATGGGTTCTTGGAAGTTCCAACAACTGTCTCAACTACGAACACCCGCTGTCACGGGTACCTCCTAACATCCCCAGCCCGTTTCACCACTCGGAGCCCCAGATCCATGTCACCGACAGACTGCCAGCATGTTCCACCGGGATGGCCCGAAGGCACTTTCCGCTGACGTGAGCAAGCCCGAACATCAGGCTCCCTCACGCTCACGCCCCGCTCCAGCACGCACTCCTGCATTCGACCAGGGTCAGGACGTCACTCTCCATTTCTCCTCCTCTCCCCATCTCGGATTTACTCCCCCGCACCCCGCTTCCATCTGCCCGGCCTGGGCCTCGCCATCTCTTGCCCGGACAATCCCCACCTCTAACCTCGCCTGCTGTTCAATCGTCTGCCCTGCAGCCGCCGTGGTCTTCCCAGTGTGAAAACGCATTGATGTCACACAAACACAGATGCTGGGTGGCGTGGCCGGGAGACTCAGTGAATCCCCACGGGAGTGACCAGCCAGTAGTAATGGGAGTGTGTCAGGAACCTCAGGTAGGTCGGAGCAGAAAAAGGAACTAAGACCCTTTGTCCCCAGGACTATATTTATACCCAAGTAACCAAATATTCTTCTTTCGCTTGGCTCCTTATCGCCAACTTGGAAATGTAGAAACGCTTTGAGTTCCTGAGAGAGTACACGTTCACAGACGGCTAATGTGTTCGAACATTTATAACCAAAAACCAGCCCCGGCCTCTCATAGATCCATGTGAGCAGACCCTACCTAGAAAGCGTTCCAGAGCGTTCCCTGAGGAAGGCGTCAGGAAAGAATACAGACCGCGCCGAGTCACGAGGGTACTATTTAGCATAAAGGGTCATAAATTTAGTAAATGATGCCTCTATCTGTGGTAAAAAGTTCACGCATGGGGTATTTTATGAAACGTATAAACACTTAATTCCCGTCAAAATGTCCTGAAATATAAATGTATGTGTTCGAGATATGGTGTTTTTCCAGTTTTATCACAAGTAAAAGCAAAGAGAGTAATGTTTTTTAAAGGAAGCGTCTACCGTTTCTTTGTCCTCCTCATTTTGCACGCTGCCTGTGTGAAAGTCAGTGCTTCGAGAGAGTTATGTCACTCTACGAAGCAGCCGAAGAGCTCAAGACATTATCCCGGCTGACCGCGCCACGCGGTCTCTAAGCTAAGGCGGCATCGGTGCTCAGACGGAGCACTGCAGCGGTTCCCAGACGGAGGAGCCGGGAGCTGCAGGTGAAGCGGCACCCCGGGGTGCCCCCTGACCCCCGCTCTCAAGGGCGGGCGGCACTTTCTACTCGGGAGCAGGAAGCGCACCGTCTTCGCTCCTCACGGACACAGACGCCTCCACTTATTCCCCTGGAGAGCTGACAACGGCCCCTGAAAACACGCTGCCTCAGGAGACGTACGCGGCCGCTCACGCCCCATCTCTGTGAGAACAGCGCCAAACGCACAACGGTGCAGGCAGAGGCTCGGGTCTGCGCGAGCTGCCCCAAGCCCAAGTTCGGGCGATCGAGCTAAGACGCCGGTACGAACGAAGCTGTCGTGAGCGTGGGAGAGGAGCGGGCGCGCGTGCGGATTCCGAGGGTTAGCGCTGAGTGTGAGGGGTGACCAACCGCGCATCTGAAATCACTCGGAGTTTTCCATGTTCCCTCCTATCTTATCTCCGGATGATATAGGAATTATCCTGAATTAACCTGTTCGGCACTGACACGAAAATTCTGAGACGGAGCTCTACTTACTTTGCATTCTTCGTTTTGATAAAGGCAGTTTCTCAGGAGCTGCATGGCAATGCTTAACTCTTTGATAAAACCATCCTCCTGTTTAAACAGAAAGCAGTTGAAGAACGTGACCACGACAGCGTATTCCATGTTTTAGACACAGCAATTCTTTCTTTTGGGTCATATTACAGGGCAGCTATGCCCTCCCCGCGCCTGACACCATAACTCTGAGGGGACTGACAAGCTAACCATCTCTGAAAGATGGCCGCAGCTCAGGAAGTGCATCCACCACGGAAAAGCTATTTCTGTTCTATCAAGCGCGGAGGAACCGAGGTATGTAATAAGCTCCATGTTTCATCTCAATAACGTGAAGCAGGGACTGACTGGCTTTCGATCATATCAGGTGTTGGCTGACTTTCTCAATGATGAAATAAAGGGCCTCTGCCTAGAGAGGAAAAGAGGCAAGACACTGAAAAGCACGTAATGGAATTATTAAATATGGCTTTTTCTTGGTTTCTAATCAAATGCAGCAGAAACTAGTTATTACATAAATCACCGCTGCGATGGCCTTAGCTGAACATGGAGAAACACGCACACGCTTCGTTTTCTCATGAAGCCCACGTGGCGGATTTGGAACCACAGTGGTTATTAATCACCACCGCTTTACATAAAACGTGTGCTACTTAGCGTTTACATGAACATGCCGTTTGAACGTGACTCCGGCAGACTCGACAGCAGAAAGAGACGTTTAGAAGTCACGGAAGGACACAATCGGAGATTAGGAATAGCAGCTCTGCCCGCCCCCCCCGATCTGGGGCAAACACCGGCTTTGTCGATAGCGAGTTAAAGGACTGCGTTCCCACAGGCGTGCACGAGACGCCTCATTCCCGGTGCACCTACGCCTACTTTGAGATTTTCTTCTGGAAGTATACAGCATTCACCACGCACACTCCGAAGTGTTTACAACAACAAACACACAACACATAAATTTCATTTAAAGATCTTCGAGTGAGAACTAGGACACCCAAGCCCAAGCCTGCTAATGTAGAAATCCTATTAATTTACCTAACCGTGCTTTTCTTCTAAACCAGGCATTTCTACCACATATCGGTGTCGTTCATCAGCATAAGGGCTGGAGAGGGGTTTCCGCGCCTGGCCGCGCCTGTGCCCCACACTCCCGGACCCCGTTACCTTCTTCTTCAGCGCGGCCTTCCCAGGCCGCAGAGAGGCGAGGCTCAGCTGCGCGTCGACGTGCTTCATCTGCTCCACGCAGCTGTCTATCAGATCGGCTGCAAGACCAAATCCCAAACAATCAAAGGATATTCCACTTCCGAGTAAGCGGAAAACACATATCCCCATCAAACTCTCAAAAACGCAACAAACTACATTTCTGACCGACTCCGTTTCAGTGTTTTCAGTGAGAGACTAATGAATCAGAGGGAGAAAACGTTAAGAGAACTAAAATGCTAAAGCCTGCTGGCTTTCAACTGAGTGCAATACTCTCAGACCTGAACTACATTTTGAAGAAAGTGTAACTTGTTTCAGTAGCAAATTACAGCTGCAGTGAACGGACTTGGCATTGCTATTACTCCTTCAGCTCTAAGACCTGCTGCACCCTGATGAGAAACTGCAGATGAGAAATCACAATGCTCTACGGGGGGGTCTTGCATAAAATTATAAGAGCACACATGTGAAATACACACGCATATGAATATGCATACATAAGTACAGGATAATTCAGTGCATTGCTGTTACTATCAAAACTATGCTCTTTTTTCCAGCTATGCAACGTGTGGTTACTAATATTTAATGATTGTGAAATTGAGTGATAGGTTTTTTAAGCCTCTATAGTATTTAGATATTCTCTAGAGTAGGAATCACTGCGCAAAAACAATCTACATGAACGATTTTTTATTTTGAAAGCAATGCATGTTTAACTATTTTTAGCGCCCCTGGGAGTGTAAGTTTTTTACATTTTGAATCCAAGAAGAATTAAAATGAATAAGAGGTGAAACAGACGAGCTGAAACTCTGCCGTGAAGACGCCGGCTGCGTCTGAGGCTCACCTTTCAGAGCGTGCCTCTGCGCGGCTCTGCTGACGGCCAGGAGAGACAGCAGTGCGTTGGCAGCGACCCTCTTCAGAGCGTCTCTGGGGGGCTTCCCTTCGTAGCACTGCAAAGGATGCACATCGAACTGCCTTGAAGCAAACCTTGGTCTGGGGAAAACTGCTGGGAATTAGAGATGCGCACTACCTAAAAGGGTTTGTGAGGCTCCGACTATTCCGTGAAATTCGCTGGAATTTGATAAATCGTTAAGATGCAAGCATGTTGTGTGGATAATAAGAAATTTATAATGTGGAAAGGACCAACAATCATTCTCAAAAACTCATCGTCTAAAGAAAAAGCTCCACTGAGTGTAACACATGGTAAGTACACGCACTTCCTCAAATTCTTCAGGGAATGTGTGAACGTATACGTTACTTACTTAAAAGGGCCCTTGAAAAACTGTCCTCGGATCCCTCCTTTCTGCCGGAGACGCATCCCCCGCTCCGTGTCCACCCAGTAACCCCTCATCCCTGCACCTCAGGCGCTTTGGGGCATCCCATCTTTCATTCCTATAGTAATGCTGTCCTGTCATATGACACGTCTTTCAAAAAAATATTATTTCTTGATGATTTTCAGTTGTAATTTTGAAAATACTAATATTTTGATATATTTCCTTTACATATTTGAATTTATGAGTTTAAAATTTTTTCATCATAAAAAATTCCAAATATGTACAAGAGTAAACAGAATACCAAAGCCCATACTCTTTCCTTTAAAAATTTTGGCCGAAGTATTTTAAATTAAATACGAGAAACCATCAAGTGGCAGACTCCAGTACACGTAATCATAAAGCCATTATCACGCTTAACATAATCAACAATAATTTCTTGATATCAACTACTATCCAGTCCAAGTTCAGATTTTCTCTTGTGTCTCAAAACTGTTCTCTCAGTTGCTTCAGTGGAACCAGGACCCGGCGAAGCCCTCACATCCCATCCGCTGCTGCCCCCTAAACCGAGCGCGCCCGCCGCCCCCGCCCCCCGGCCACTTCCAGGCACTGCTGTCACCTCACGCTGTTGAGCTGCTGAATACACCAGATGAGTCGTCCCACAGAAGCCCCCTAGTCTGCACTTACCTGTCTCCTGTGCTGATTACCACTTGTCTTCTCTCCTGCATTTCGCATCTACTGGGTGTTTTAGCTCTAAATGCTTGATGAAATTCAGGTGAAATATTTTGTGGTAAAGAGTGTCATGTGGATATACGCGTACATTTTTATTATAATTTCAAGAGGTTCATAAATTCCAGTTTCAGAATCTAGAAGTTCCTAGACTTCAGAATTCATATTTCATAATTTCTTCTACCAGTAAATTTCAAAATGATCCAACTTTTTTAATATCGTGATTAAAATTAAGCTTAAATGATATAATTTTACATCGATGGAATTCTACTTACAATTCTGGGCTAGCCCTGGCACTGTGACACTGGAGAAGCCTGCAGAGTCGGGGCCCTCACCCCTCCCACTGGGGGCACCTCTGGCCAATGGGGCAGATGTTAAATGCTGGGCCCAGGGGTGCTTGGGAACGATCGTGCCGAGGGTGACTGTGAGGGGGGAAGGCAGGGGAGTGCTGTAGGATGAGGAATATATTTGGAGCGTAATCATTACAGTGAACCACGAGAATCCTAATTTGTCTAAACTTAACCTTTACCTTTAACAGGAAACTCACTCTCGTATACACACACTTATTGAACTTGAATGTATTAGTGATTTGAGGAAAACCAAACTGATCTCGTCGAATACTACTCATCTACTACCTGCAGCGATGGGGAGGGGAAAGAGATAAGACTTCTAGGAACCAGTTGTGCTCACAGATGTGTTTTTTATGCCCTGGTGAAAGCTCATGAAAGTGACAGAAACGGAACGTACCCCCCCACACACGCACACACGTAACCCCCAAGGTGGGAAACCAGAAAGCAAACAAATGGACAGCAGAAACGCCGGCAGGCTTGAGAATCCTGAATTCCAGGTGGTGAGGAGGGACGCTGACCACCACCCCCGTCTCTGGACTAAACTGCAAAGGCCGAGGAATTCGGACCCGGCGCCCCGCAGGTGAGCCTGGAGGGGACTGTTAGAAAGATCTCGGAGATGCAGTTAGGGGACCAGATTCCGCCCGCTGCCCACCAAACCCCTCTTCCTCTCCAACCCTTGAAAAAACTGGACATCTGGTCTCCACCGAGGATGAATGGGAAGGACTTTAAACGGGCAGAGATGAGGCTCGCCTGTGGGTGAGGGATTTCTACCCAAAACAGGAAGGATTAAGTGAAATTGTGCAAATTAAATCCTAAAACCCCAGCTCTCTACTCCCACACATGCGAAACACCTGGCAGGTGGGTTTTTACCTCCAGTCAGGAGGTCGGAAAATCCTCTAGGGGTTGTGACAAGCTCAAAAAGACCGGGTGACAAAATGATCCAGTCAGTGCCCTCACACAGTACAGCTTGCAGGTGACAAGCTCCACTCAGACGCTCGAGACTTCCGACCTGCTTTAAGTCTCCCAGTTTTAAACACGGCAGACAACCAAAGTTACCAGAACCAGAGAAAAGTCCCCAACCACAAAACAAAAACAGAAACAGAGAAAAAGAAGCAAAGAGAGCTTCTCTAGGAAGAAGAACCTGAAGAGGAGTTCTGAGTACACAGAGCAGAGTGGAGGGGATGCCGAGGAAGGAATTAAAGACGGGCGCCTGCAGGTGGTGGGAACCCCCAAGGGAGCCCAGCACGAGGGGGTTGAGACCCGCATCGGCGTAGAGCATCAGGGAAGCGCAGAACACCAGAGACAAAACAAGATTCTGAAAACATCCAGGACACAGAAACCAGGGATCACAGTGGCTTCGAATCTGCTACAGTAACAAGAGAAGTTCAGGGGGACAGACGACGCCTTCGAAACTCTGACGTGAACAATCTCCAGCCTAGAGTTCTCACTTGGCCCGACGATAAATTTAATGTAGGGGCAAAGACATTCAGTCTAATCTCAAACAAAGCCTCCTCCGCACCCTTCCTCTGGGGCCTGCTGCAGGGCAGACTTTACCACAAGGAGGGCGTGAGCCCAGCAAGGAGGACACGGGCCACAGGCGACCGCAGGAAGCAGCAGACAGGTGAAGGGGTTCCTGGGAGGACGGTGAACAGAGACCCCGGGTGACAGGGCACCAAGGAGGTCACAAGGAATCGGCAGTGATTTCTTTTGAAAGATGAAGCTGAATAAGTTCTGACGTTCCTGAATATACTGCTGGCGAAGAACATGGACCTTATCAGTGATAACAGAACACTCAGCAAATTGAAAATAACACAAGTCCCTCCAAGGAAGAGAGAGCTGTGCAGTGAAGACACTAAGCGCTGCCACACGGTCCGGTCGAGCGTGTTCTCAGGACTCAGCACTGCACGCTGCGCGGTCTGCAGTCGACGTGAAGACACGCGACACGGGACACAGAGGGCACATGGGCAGGTGGGTGGGGTGGAAAGAGGGTTACAGTCTCATTTTCCACAGTGGGAAACCAACAGATCATGTCCAAACCCGAATAACCAAGCTAGGGAAACACGAGCACGTTACTTAGAGACAAAGGAGCGAAACTGGAAAATAACAAGCTAAAAGAGGTGTAAGCAGCTGCCTCTGAGAAGGGGAAACGAGGGAGGAAGGCAGAAGTACCCTACTTTGGGTATGAAAACGTATAAAATTGTGTGGCATTCTCAAATGTAAAAATGGTAAAACTGATACAAAAGCCTCTAACTAAACACAAACGAGAAAGAGGATAACCTATGGTAAAACCACACACTTTTCAACATGTCCTGAAGGTCAGAGAACAGTAATTGCTACGGTGCCTACGGCCATGCCACCCTGAACACGCCCGATCCCGTCTGACCTCGGAGCTAAGCAGGGTCAGGCCTGGTTAGTACTTGGATGGGAGACCACCTAGGAAGACCGGGTGCTGTAGGTATTAAAAAAATAATAATAATAATAATAACAATAATTGATACGGTCCAGGCAGCATGTACTACAGACTGAAAAGCAGTTCACAGCATCGGAGCAGGGCAGCGCCCAGCGGGAGGGGCCTGGAGGCGGGAGGCCGAGGCTAAGGTCCAGGGTCCAGGAGCCGAGGCCACCATAGCTAGCCACTGGAGGTCGCAGACACACAGGAAACAAAGCAACAGGGTACAGGGCGAGAAATGTTTTCGCGTCAACCACAGGTAGAAAGAAAATAAGAGGGCTCAAGGTAATGTTATTTAAATGTTATGCTCTTTTTAGATCTACCTCCTTCCGTACACTAAGTGATCTTGGAATTCTAGGCCGAGACTTTTTGCTCTCTTTCCAAAGGGTACTGACTAGCGTAAAGAAGAGGCTTTTTAATTACAGTAAACCTCACAGCAGCATCTCTAATACATAAGCCTGGTCTCCAACAGAATTACTCGAATTTTATGACTCACTAAACACTAATGCAAAACATACTTCCTAAAATGTGATGTAAAAGTTTGTTGTTTCCTTGCATTATGATCCTTATTTTTTAGATATTAGATCAAATATAAGGAGTAAAAATAATCCAACATCTTGATTACAGACAAAACTTATTGTGAGAGGGCATTTATTAGTCTTCTTACCTCTATGTATTTGCAAATAAAACACTGAGTATCTCACTAGGAAGACAAAATCTCCATTAAGTCAAATGTGTTCAATATTTTCTGGTAAAAACACAGCTAATAGTTTCTTAGAGAATATTCAAACCCTGAAACCACCTGAAAATGGAGTTATGGGAAAATAAAATTACACATTATTTAAGATATAAGTATCAAAAGCAAACTGTCAACATGTGTTCCCTATAGGATACTGCTGTAAAGCAGCCATTTAAAAGATTCTCAGCCGAGACATTTTACGAGAAGTTACAGTGTAATAATTAGGAAGATAGAGGATTTTGGAGACGTCTGAAATGCAGCAATAACGTAACGCAGCCCTCTCATTCTGCATGTGAAGAACTGAATCAGAAGAGGTCAAGTGATACGTCTAAGGTCACACGTCTAACATTTTTTCGGTACATTTTACAGAGAATTTAAATACACCTTGGAAAGGCATCAATTTTAGAATACCATTTCTTCTGCTAATTTAAAGACTATAGTTTACTCTGCTTCGAACAACACCCGGCACAATACGTAGCCTACGTGGACGCATGTTAAGAAACATATTACTTATTATGTGTCGATGTTTAACGCATTCTAATAATGTTTTAATTTGCATATCATCTTTATATAGGGCATGGCAAAAAAAAAAAACAGTGTTGGTAGTGTAAGAAGCTCATGAATAAATATCCCATTTACGGTAGGCATCCATTTTCTCGGAAGTGTGTCATAGGTATAATTCCTTCCTGAACTTTCTCTGTCTTAAACTCGCCTGTGCCCTTCTAACAAACATTACATGTTCATAGTCTAGTGTTTACATGACCGAGTATGATTTATTAGAAAACACAGTTAAAATAATTGGCTAATGTAGCCATATTCACACAGAACACTTTGTATCGTTTGTAATTTGGAATAAATGAAGAGGAAAATTAGCTAGTCATTAGGAAAATCGTTGAGATATCCTGTGGCTCGTTTTCCTTGGCCAAGAAGGTAACAGAAAGATTACAGACACTAACTTTTGTAATAAATAATATTATAAAATATTAGGGGAAAGCCAGGGCAAGGCACAGTTAGCACATTCCTTTGGCATGGCATCTCTCCCGCGCATGCGACTTTGATCCGGTCCATCATCCCTACATGGACCCATACTCATCACAAGCCTAACTGGATTCTCGAAACACAGTGCCGCTAACAAGCAAGATAAAACGGCCTTGGCTTTGGCCTTGGCCTTGGCCTGGTCCGCCTGCAGGTCTTCCAGTTTCACGGGGGCCCCGAGGGCTGGCTGCGGCGGCGGGAACCAAGGTCATGGCTATGGTCAAGGCCCCCAGAGCATGCGGACATTCTGGGCAGCGGGGCAGGGGGCCGGGCCATACCCCTGGCCGAGGGAATGACCCACTGACACCCTAGAGGAGGAAAGATGTAGACGAGAGCAAAGGCCCTTCCCCAGGAGAAAAGTGTCCCACCAGAGCCACAGGTAGGAGGTTAAGGATGCTTTTGGATCAGGGCTGGGGGAGGACTTTTGTAAAGGTGTGAATTTGAGTTTTCGGCTTATAATAGTCTTTAAAGAGCAAAAGAGGACTCAGCTCATCATTGGGGAAAAGAGCCTGGTGGGAACGAGACAGCGGGACAGTGTCCAGGCTGGGCCCTCAACTACGAATAGCTGAGTGAATGAGTGCACAGTAGCTGCAGGGAGGCTGTGTGGCCTCCCAAGAAGTGACTTCAAGAAATGCCATGGGGACTTTTTTCCTCTAGAGATCCAGTATCTGAAAGAATTGCTGGAGACGGAGGAGAAAACGCTGGGGGGCCCTTATGAGCCCCCTTTCCAGTGCTTCGAAGCCAATCGCGGTCCGTCGGACAGGGCAGACAAAGCCCCAAGGAGCGCCGTGATGGCGTCCTTGGGTGGGCTCGAGCGGACAGGGCACCTGTCCTCGCCTTGACCGGCCTCGTCTGCATTCCAGGATGATCAAGGCTGCTGTGCAAAACACACAAGGAGTCATGCCAGAACACTCCGCACAGCCATGATTCTCAGAGGCAGAAAAGGCCAAAACTCCCCGACCCCAAGTAGCCCGGGGACCAGGACAAGTCGGCAGACAGCGAGAATGCGGTACAACGTGGCTGCCGACGGGGAAGCGGAAGCAAATCCTTCAGTGGGCAAGGCTTCCACTTCGCCCCTTTCCGTGAGATGACAGAAATCGTGATGCCAAATGGTTACCGAAAAGGAGAATTTTGAATACTGAAAAATCTAGCACTATTCCTATTTGTAGAAAACAGTTCTACGACTTAACAAAACACCTCTAGTGTTTTTCATTGTTAATCAATTTCTGAAGTAATATTTCAGTGATTCTAGAATGTGTTTTGATGAAACAAAAACTTGGTTCATATCTTAAGATTGCAAAAAATAAGCGAAAAGATAAAACCGTCATCTGTGCTCGGTAAGGGGGCATTTTCTCACAAATGCGACAACCAGGTCTGCCTACCTCTGCGTACACAACCGCCTTAAGCATACGTGCTTCATTTATATAAATCAAATGTCACTTAGGTGAAGATATTTTCAAGGATGTAACTGTCTTTAAAATGGCAATAAATTATGAATTATATCTGTATTCCTGAAATATAACCATTTGGTCATGAAATGACACATTATTTTGATAAATTGCTGCACTTAGATTACTAATATTTCATTTTGAATTTTTACATCATGTTCTTCTGGTCAACAGGGTGGGACTGGAGAGGAGATGGTTAATTTAACTTTACATACTCTCCTATTATTTAAATGGTCATAATGACAATTATTTTTTAATTCAAATGATTGAAAAACATTTTTTTACAAGACCAAGACTGAAAGTAAAGTTTTAAAATATCAAGAAATCACATACCTGAATAATTACTTCATTAAATCGTTCTAGAGATTTCTGATTTTCCTGAGTTTTATCCAGAAGTGAAGCCATCGTGGGACTGTGGCCTAAATTCATCCTATCCTTATCCCGAAGGCCCCTTTTTGCTTCCTCAGTCAAGAGAATAGAAAGGAAGTGCAGGCTGGCAGTGTGCAGAGCGGGACACGCCGTGGACAAAGCCACGCATTCGCAGAGCATGTCTAGGAGAGAGAATAAGTCTATATGTGAATGTTTGAAAGTGTCCTCAAAACAAGTGGACCAAACTGATTCGAGTGATTTCTAATGAAGTGAAGCTACCCGCAGTTCGCATGTCGCGAGAGTAACTCTGTTTAAAAGTAATTTACACAGTACTAAGGCAATATACTAAATCAAGGAATCTACTTAATTTCCATTTTGTTCTCTTGAGAGGTCATTTTTATATGGATGAGTATGTGCGTGCTTGCTTACACGTACATAGTACCTGCTCAGACCCAAACTGAGAGGATCGTGTGTGATCTACTGGGATCCACAAAGTCTCTAGAGTTTTTAACTTTTTAATTTTTATTTCAGTGTGAATCTAAAAAAAGTTAATATAGCTACACTCTGGATTATCTAGGTTACCACCTTATACGTGATTGTGTTTCTGCTTTCAAACAAGCTGATGCCAAATGGTATTTGAAACAAGTCTTGGCGTGCAGTGTTGGAGTGATGGAGGAACGCAGGTTTCCCGAAGTTCAGACAGAGAGCAGGAGAGCTTACGAACTGATCTGCAAACACAGCAGGGTGGAAGGAACGGGCGGACGGATTCGGAAGACTCTACAATGCATCAGACATTAATTTCCTGTCGTGAGCACTGATTTAATTTAATCAGAAGAACATTTGCTGCATTACAATAATTTTATTAATTTGATAGCATTGATTTATAATTTTGTTGTTTTTATATTATTTGGGATTCATACCTGTGTTAGAATTATAACCGTAACAATTTCTACCTAGATTTAAGTTACAGAAATTCTTTTGTTTTTTAAGTAATGTAAGAAAAATTATTTAGTCAGCAGTGAGGTTTCATGAGAACTACGTTCATTTAAATGATGTCTAAATGTTAGTCAAGTTTGAGAAAAGATTATTATAGATAATCTAAGTTACAGAGTGACCGCATGAGTGTTACATATATATGGGCACATGGAATGAAAAATAAGAAAAACAAAAAAAAAACAAAAACAACTCCATGGCAAGAAATATTAATGATCTATTTTATTAGTTATGTTTTCATTAACATCACTATTATCAAAGCTAACCGTTTATGTAGTAGGTTATTATTGATTAGCACCATTATTATATAAAACTGTGTGTGTCTTTTGTAGATTTTGAATTTAATATGTTTTTATTTCATCACTAAGAAAAGAGTCAATGGCTTAAATCAAGGCTTAGCAAACGTTTTCTGTAAAGGGCCAGTGAGTTAATATTTTATGTTTCGTGGGCCATAGGCGTTTGTCACAACTATTCAACTCCACCACTGCGGCATGACAGCAGCCCTGAGCAATAAGTAAAGGATTAAGTATGACCATGGTCCAGAAAAACTATCTAAACGAAACAGGCAGTGGACCAGGTTTGACCAGTTGGCTCAGGTGTTCCTTGTGCCTTGCTTCAATATATAAAACATGGAAAAATAAAAGTCAATTGAATTAGTGATAACTTGGAAATTTAAAACCCTCAATTTTGAATACATTTAAACTGGATTTTAATAAAGGTAACATAAATTTTATTTATAAACCCTTCTATAAAAAAGTCTCACTAGGCTAAAATTTAGGAGAAATTATGAAAAGTTAAAGACAGTTATTTAAAAAAATAGTCATTTGTCAAAAAATAATCACTTGTTTAAAAAATAATCATTTGTTTATTCTAATAGGCAACTATTACATGGAAAACACTCTATAAAATTAACTATACTATACTCGTCATTTTTGCGCTATAAGAAAATCTTTGTATCTTGAGAGAAGACACTATTTTTATTATAACTTTCCATGTTATTGTGCACAAGGAATTTTATATGTGCAGATTTACCCACTTACAGTTAAGTGCATACATGTAAAAAATGTTTACATGTTTCCACACCAATGCATGAAAATCTATCTCACTGTTTTATCATTACGTCATATGTGTCTTCGTAATGCTACAGGCTTTTCTCACCTGTTTTTATGGCATCTTGAAATGCGTTTCAATTTTTCAAAAATACACTTTTGGGGCTCTTCAAAGCACTGTGAAATCTCAAAACAAGTACCTGGTTTCTCTTTTATCTGTCACGCCATAATTACTTAATTTTAGAGAATACATACATATATATACATAAAATTGTAAATAATGATTATCTTAATTTTTATTAGCAGAAAAACCTCAAGCCTGGTGAGAGTATCTCCTTACCGAGCACAGCTGCCCAGTGGCTGGCTAGACCCATTGTGATGGACGGGAGACAGGCAGCACCAGCCTTCCTCAGGAGGGCAGCCAGAAGATTAAATAAATGCGTCCAGGTCTGATAAAATGCCGATATTAACTCCACATCTATAAAATTAATCAAAACATTTCAAGTTATTAATACGAAAAAGAAAAAAGAATCTTCTAAAATACAAAACTCACCAGACACTTCATTCCACTTAAAGCGCCACTGGACGGGGTGTTTGTCAAATGAAGACGGATGTGATTCAGCATGACCCCAAATTTACTTCAACTAATTTCTTTTCCATCGCTTCTTAAAGAAGTCTCCCCTCTACCCTCCTCTAGATAAATATACACTCGCGCACCCTCCCCTTATAAATCACATTCAACAATAAAGTGTGACAAACTGAGCATTAAGCCATCACTTCAGAACTACTTATGGGGCACACTGTAAAAACGAGCCACTGTGCGACTTCTATAAAAGTAAATTTCTCCTGTTTTCTTTATCCCCTCTAGCAGCTTTGTGCAAGGATGAAAGCAGAAGACATAATGTGCCACGGTCACGGCAGAAGAGACGAGAATTTCTTTGAAGAACCAGGAAGAGTACTGCCCCACGAGGAAAACCGTGGCGCTGCAGAGGAGGCGCAGCAATTAACCTTCCAGAGTGAGGGCGGCTTCTCCCCTCTCCCGCCTGGCAGACGGGAGCTGGGGGGCAGTCACAGCCTGAGGACTGTCCCCCCGTCCACGCCACCGGCCGTATCTGCCAGCTGTGTCCAGCTCCGCTACCACACACTCTGGGCACTGTCGTCTTGGTTTCCGCAGTGCCCGCGGGGCGTCTGGACAGAGAACCTGTCAGGGAGTTTGAGCTGTGACAAGCCGCGGTGTTTCCCAGCCGCGCTGTGATCATCGCTCCGTAAGAGGGTTTTCAGGCGCAGGCTTCTCATCGCCATCCCCATGAAACAGTAATTCCACAGATACTGCGTATCTGTTTATGCGCTACCCACGTATCTGTACTTCACCAGAGAAAGAGTGTAACATAAAGCTTACTTACTTCATTCAATACAGGCTTAAAAGAGCCAAATAAAACATTTAAGTTGGAAGTTAAATGAAAAATTCAAAAGCTATTAACATCTAATTTTATAATTGTACTTGCTGAATAACTTTTACTGTAATTCACTCATAATATTAAAATGTAACAAAATTACATATAAAAATTGCAGATTATGTATACTAGAAATATAATCAATTTTTTATAAAACTATTCAAAACTTTTATTTTTCCAGAAAATAATTTCAATTTCTTAAAAAATATTTTAGTGAACTTTTAACTTCTACTAGATATGAGAAAATAACTATTAACTACTTACTAGATATACATCCAGATGTCACTGATATTTTTCTTTTAGGACTTGACATAACCCATCATTAAATAATATAATTAAATAATAAAACATATAATTAAATTTTATATATTTATAAAATTATATAAATATTATATAATTAAAATATATAATATAATTAAATAATAAAACATATACTATTTTTATTTAATTCTCAAGCCCAAGTCACACACAAAAGCAACAGAATCAATGAAAACATCCGTGAGACAGTCGAGGGCGGCCAGGACGCGCCGGGCGCCTCTCGCCGTGACTCTGGGCCCAGGACTGCTCAGGTCCTCCTGTCACGCCACCGGTTTCGTAGCCCTGACCTTGCATATTTCTTCTGTACCTCCCATGAGCTCGGTGTCAACACTTTTCAAGGGATACCCAAGAAAACCCATCGAGACAAACTAAGTGCTGAGGACTGAGCTGAGAGCTGGAGGGCCACAAACCACTGCAATGGCATGGACATTTCCCCGGCCCTTTCCCCCAAGAATCGACTTTTGTTCCTTGTGGGGTGACGCTGTCCTCGCAGCACACGCGTGCCACAACCTAATCAGCTTGGCTGGGACGTCACTGCCGCTTGTGAAATTTCCGAGTCAGGAGTTACTGCGCCCCTCTAATGAGACACTGAGGGCTGGCTTTGCTGAGCGTCACCAGACTTAAAGCCAAGCCAATCCACCAGATTCCAAGGAATAAATAAGAGTGAGCTGCTAGGCAGAGAGAATTACTTAATGATCAATTACTTAATTACAGACTATTTTAGACAATAATCATATGTTAATTTTGCTAAAGATTCTACATTGTCTTAATGTTTTACTACTTTTCATCAGTTTATTTTTTAATAATTTTAGACCTTAGAAAATTTCTGATATTAAATGCTAGACTTGCTTATACTTGTTATTGTAAATGAGTTATTTATTAGTAGGTCATCTGGCCTTAGCCATAGTTTATAAGAATAATTAACACTTAAAACTCATTGTACTTTCTAACATTACCTAAAGAACTTTTACCCTCATTTCAGATGACAGCACAGGAGATGGTCCTTCATTATACTATGTGCTGAGGTCAAGTGGTCTCTTGGAACCACTTACACCATCCAAACTATCAAACATGGTATAAAACATCCCAAAATGCTGGCCAAGAGCACAACCTGAAACGGAAGCCTGAAGTGAAGATGTGGTGCAGAGTGAGATTTTCTTCCTCAACATCATTTACTTCCACCCTCAACTACAACAAAAAAGTTTACCTATAAGGTCTTTGGTGCATATGGTGAGAACTCCAACGACGTTCTTGATAAGAGGTTTCAGAAGCTCATTCTGAATCACAAGGTCAGGCTCTACCAGTAAACACGACTGCAAAAGCCTGGACAAAGAGGACAGGTACTCAAGGAGAAAGCACACCTGTTGGCAAAAGGAGATGAAATAAAATGAACACATCACAAGAAAAGGCCATCTCAGTGATAAAGTATTTTACTTTTCCATGCATTATAATCAATCTTTCCTTGTAACTTGAGTTAATAAAAAACCTAATAAAATATTAATTGCAATTTTTAAAGACCTGAAATAAATACATGGCAGACAAAGCATTATTTTGCTCATAAGCATGTCATTAATGGCCACACAAACACCATCAACTGTAATGCCAAACAAAGCAATACTTTCAAAGCCAAATTTTGAATTCCATCTAGAGAAAGAAAGCCTTATAAAGGTCTATAAACATAATGTTTAAAGTAGCTAAATCGTGGAATCAATATTCTGGAAGAAGCAGACAAGGGTGTTCCAAAGCCATAAAACTTATATTCTGTAAAGAAAGCAAGATTACAAAATACTGTTCAAATTGCACAACTATGTGGTGGAGAAAGCCAGCCTAATAGCTTAGTTATTGCTACAAATAACATGCAGATTATTCAGTGTTTATCCCCAAATATCCTTTGACATAAAAATACTCCTCTTAATTATAATAGAAAAATTCAATCTTCCCCAATATCATCAATAAAACTATCTCTGGAATGTTGTTTGATACTTATATTATAACAAGTATTAACTGGCAAAAGTATTGTAAAAAAATAATTCTCCGGATAAGTAACAAAGAATAAGCTGTGATGTTGCATTTATCCATTCTCCACCGGCAACGAGGTGGTCCACACAAATCACCTTTAGAGAGATGATCTGAAGCCTCTGTGTCTCTCTGTACACGGATGTACATGGATGTACATGGATGTACACGGATGTACACACACACACACACACACACACTTTTCCCTTCCCGCTACCGAAGTCCGAGCGGGCGTGGTCTCTGGATGAATGATGTCGCTCCGCAGTCAGTCACGCAAAGTGAGGGCCAGCAAGAGCGTCAGAGAACAGTTGAGCTGTTAAAGGTTTTTTATAAGTTACCATGCTGAAGATTTCATAAAATACTGATATAGGAGTTCATCAACTCTTACAAAAATCAGACCAACGGCCACAGACTTCAGCACACACGAACCTCCGCTGACATCCGTCACCTGTGGGGTTCTGCCTGCACACTCTGCCCGAGCCACGCCTCCCCACCCCGCCTGCTTCCCCACCTCCTCGGGCCCTGCTCACACCTCACCATCATGGGGCTCTCCTGACCACCCCATCGAAAACCAACAACCCCTCCTGCTTTTCTTACCCTCGTTTATCTGTCACCATCTAATAAAACACATTCTATTTACTGTTTACTATCATCTCCTGCACCCAGGGCATAGGCTCCACGTGGGCAGGGGTGTGTGTTTGCTTTGCTCAGATGTAACACTAGCACCTACGACACAATCTGGCGGAGCAGATGGTCCAGAATTTTTCTAGAATGAATGATCTTGTATAAGGAAAAGCAGCCAGAAGCATCTGGTCTACACGAGACCAGGTAGTGCGATGGTCTGGAGCGGTTCTGGAACCGGCCTCTGTGGGCGGGATCCGGTTCTGGCCCTGACTGTGCGAGCAGACCTGGACCAATTCCTCGACTCCAGACCCTGTCGTGATAAGACAAGGCCACCAACGGTACTTCGTGTGGCTGTCTTGAGGATTACATGAGTTTATACAAACGAGCACCCTGCAAATGTCTGTTACTGTTATTCATTCATCCCATGAGTACTAATGAGCATCTGCCATAGGACAGGCGCCGTGCTCACACTCAGGACCCAGTGACGCCCAAAAAACAGGCAAGGCCCTGACGCCACGGCGCTCCCTGTACCCACTGACCTCATGCCCCCTCGTGGACTCTGCTCCCGCCCCTCTGGCCTCCTGGCTGCTTCCTGGACAGGCCCGACACACCCCAGTCCCGGGGCCCTGCTGCGTCCCATGGCACCAGCTTCCTCACTTACTTCGGATCACATGTCACTGCCTGAAAGGTCCTCTCCTGACCACCTTGTCCCCTCCCGACTCAGACACCACTTCCTGTCCCTGCTCTGGTGTTCCTTCTTAGGTGACTACCTAAGCCACCACCGAGCGTATACGGAGTCACTCACGATCTGTCCCCCGGCTGCAGGGAAGGGTCTCTGCTTTAATCACTTCGGGAAGGAGCTGGTGTGCGGTAGGCCCCTGATAAAAGATCTGGTGACTGGACTGACAGAAAAATGGAGGAGAGGGTCATGCAAGTAAAGAAGCAGCCACAAATAACACCTGGCGCTGGGACGAGTGTTTCGAAGCCGATGCGCACGGCGTTACCCAGCCTTGTAAGAAGCGTCTGCCTTATTCGGAAGGTCAAAGAAGCCACTACAGAGCAAGAGGTACTGGTCTAGTCCACCCCTAACCGGCACCCCAAATAAATCTTGTAGCCCTTCTAACATATGATTTTGAGGTAATGTTTCTATTACAACAACTACACAAAGAACTATCAAGAATACTTTACATACAGATTCTAGCTGTATGCAAGAACTTAAAAATAACAAGTGCCTGTGACGGAACAAAAATTAACGTAGTCTTATTAGACTGGGTTTTGAAAATACACAGAAATTAGTCACTAAGTATTTTAACCACTTCGATTTAGGTGAAAATGACGGCGACAGCCTAAAACCACGGAAGGGGACGGGGACCACACAATGTCCTCCTTTTTCAGTCTGACATTCAAAGATATGCAGACCCTGATTAAACACCTGTAGCTGGTTAAGACGGAATCAGGAACAGAATCCAGTCTTCAAACCCCTCTGCCCTTTTCTACCATCCAAAGGTGTCTCAGGTTAAAACGTCAAGCGACCTATTTCAGATAACCTTATACCATGTTATCTCCCGAGCGATTTTCACCCCCCTCCTACGGTCACTTCATCCTCAGCAGAATTTATGTATCTGGCACTTAAAGCAAACGACATGCGGCAGACACGAGGCCAGAGGCGGACGTGAGGCACGCACCTGAGCCTGGGCGTGCTCGACCGGAGCTGACGACGGAAGCGGGGTCTTGAGTTCCTGGACACACGTCTCTATGCGGGTGGCATCTGCAATTCTGTGAAGGACAGAACGAGGAACCCTTCAGATGATTAGTAAGCCTCTAATTAATGATTAATGACTCGGAATTAGGAGTTTGAATGTAACCTTCAATAGAATGCAGGAGAAAGGAGCTGTATAAATAAAGACGCTAAATGTTAATGAAAAGGTATTTTACACTATTTCAGAACCCAGGAAAAGATCTCACAAGATAAATGTGGGAAGCAAAGCATTCTGAAGAAAAATATCTAACGAAACCTTATAAAAGCATCACTTTTAATTCTCACAGTCGTCCCATTAAATAGGTGTTAGCGGTGACACTCCAGAAATTAAAGTGACGTCCCCAAGGCGGCACCGCTAGTGAGTGAGTGACCTATAATGAGACCTTCGGGTGGACTGAATTCAATGTCTAAGGCCATTTTTACTATACCATATGACTAATAACAAAACCAGAAAGAGTATGTCAGAGGATTATCAATATTGAATAAATGAAGACCAAATCAAGGTTTCCCTAAATTTTATCAGAATACTTGGCAATAAAAAGATCAGGCTTCCATAACTGTGAATGAATTTTAAAAATGATTTTTCGACCCGTGGACATTGTTCTGATCTGACCACGAGGGAGATAAACTCCCAAACTCCTTCACTTCCACTTAGAATGACCAAGGGCACTGAATATTCCTTATGTGTGGCAGAGGACAAACAGGGTTTAGAACCTCTGATTTTAAAAATCAGGATTTTTTAAGGAGGGCCTTAATAGTCAACATAACAAACCAATACAAGCAGTTTCATCGATTTAAAGTAAAAGCCGTCGAGCCAACTCTGGCAACAGCAAACACCTGCAGTCCAGTGAGCCTGGAAAGGACAAGGTGCGCGGGGCCGTGAGCAGGGCCCGCGTGAGGCGTGCCCCGCCCTGCCTCCCCGGCCGTTTGAGCTCTTACCCACAGAGAAGCGGTATGAGCCGAGCCTGTCGAAGTGCGTGTGCGGTGTCTTGTGGAGCGGCCGCCAGGAGGCTGTCCAACAGGCTGCACAGAGCCGACAGAAGAGGAGGGGTGACCAACACAGCCCGCCCTGGCAGAGCGGCCGCAAGGGACGAGTCCCGAGGATGCCGCGGGGACGCGGCCTCAGGCTGACCTGTTACTGGAGATAAGCACAGAAGCATCACTGTTCTGTCCGCCTGTAGTTACGAGTGACAGTCACGGGTTCTGAGAATCAGCGGCGAGTTCCTGAATGTGCCCGAGAAAGGACGGGGGACTCCCCCATGCTCGGACCACCGAGGGGCTGGACGTCACCTCCTCCAGAGTGTGTGTGTGTGTGTGTGTCTGTCTGTCTGTCTGTCTGTCTGCCTGTCTCTTGGGTGAGAGTGCCAGGGCCAAGACAAAAACCAGAGCATGGTTTTGTGTCCCGAGCATTCAGACACTGAGGAACAAAGTGATGGTTCCTGAAACTCTGGGGGCCAGAAGTGTTTCAGAATTCAAAATATTTTTAGATGTTAGAAAAATAATACCACAGGTTAATGAATACCTCCCATGGGATCTTGGGCGACACCCCATAAAAAAACAGACATTTCTGCAGTGCAGCATATGCAGTCTCAGTGAGCGGGATGAGGAGGACTCGGGAGCGAACACAGCCGCAAACCAGGACTGGTCAGGTGCTGCGGCCCAGCGTATTCAGGGCGCACAGCTCTGTGAATAGACTAAAAACCAATGAATCGCACACTTAAAATGAGTGGATTGCATGGTATGTGAATTATACCTCAATAAAACTGTTCAAAAAAGGAATGCAACATACTTTTAGAAATAAATGTTCATGAAATGTGTTATCAAATGTTTTTCCACGCAGTGTCCTTAGCTATTTAAACAATCTCAGTTTGCTCCTTTGTTCTTAAGAGAATCAAATAAGTACTTCCTATAATCGAACACGTTTGTATATTGTCAACATAAATTACTAAAAATCAAAATGTGACATTGTTTAGGAAGTTATGGAACAAATACTGTAATGAAAATTCGGAGTAGTCTTAATTAAGCAAGTATTTCTAAAGTTTAGGGAGTATTTTCTCTGCAGATGGTTATACCCTCAGTGTTTAAAATTACCTTCTTTTAAGACAGTATATTCCTTACAGGAATTTAATGCTAAGTTGTAACCTTCAAATATACAAAGTGTAAAATTTATCTATTGCCATTAATCAAAATAAATCCTAGGCTACTCGTCATGTACTTGCAGCAAAATAAAGACTCAACACACTCTGTGCACTAAAACGGAAGCAAATCCTGTGAGAATACTTAGGACCAGATTCTCTTCACTTTTGAGTTGACTGCTATGGCACACTGAAGTGTCTTCCCAAAAGAGGAAAAAAAATGAAGTTAATTAGTATCCATCAGTTCCTCAATTCAAACACCAAATAGCTATGCTTAACTGATAAAGAACCATATGTCAATAAGACTGTTTGTTGGCCAAGTTCCCATTTATTAATTAAGAGTATTTGTTTTGTTACTTTCTGATATATTTATTCTAATTTATTCTATCCTGTTCTGTGACATTTCGTTTTGTTCTTATCCAGACATTTTGTTCTGTGACTTATTTAATTTTGTTCTTATCTAGACATTTACTTTCAAAATATCTGTCTGACAGGCTCGTCATTTTTCTTTGTGAGAGTAGAATGTCCTCATAAAAGGATACCTTGGGCCACAAACTGGTCGTGTGAGACTTCAGGGACAGGCACGGCTGAGGCCACAAGTGGTGAAAATTCATCACTCTCCAATGAAGGTGCCACCTATGGATCAGCGAGAAATGATTTTACTCATAACACTTAGTGTTACCACATGACAAACAAAACATGAGCAACGCATACACAAAGGATATCCTTAAACGAAGGTTCACAGCAAAACTACACACATTAGTCCAACTGGAAAACAGCCCATATCTTGAGAGTTATAACAGGTTTTTGAATGGAATTTTCCACTTCTTATAAGACCTGTTACAGTTCATGTAATTCAGTAACTCAAAGGGGCGACGTTTTGATCTGAAGCCTATTAAAACTATCAAGGCCCCAATAAGGCCTATTTCCTCTTATTGCCTAAATGTTGAAAGGCTAATACATACTACTGTACCTATACTTCACTGTGTCCTTGAGATATTTTGCATTTTCTTTTTTTATGAGC
Organism: Pteropus medius; assembly: GCF_902729225.1. Lineage (NCBI taxonomy): Eukaryota > Metazoa > Chordata > Mammalia > Chiroptera > Pteropodidae > Pteropus > Pteropus medius. The sequence continues at coordinate 5,141,276 of NW_024340849.1, read as the reverse complement.
TTTATTCATTCATTCACTTTTAGGCTCCACATATAAGAGACATCCCATGGTATTTGTCTTTTTCTATCTGACATTTTCACTTAGTAGAATGCCCTCAAGGTCCATCTGTGCAGTCACAAATGGCAAATTTCATTTTTTAGGGCTCAGTAATATTCAATTGTATGGATATACCATATTTTCTTTATCCATTCACCCCTCAGTGGACGCTCGGGTGGCTTTTGTATTTTGGCATTATAAATGATGCTACAATGAACATGAGGGTGCATACATATCTTTTCAAATTAGTTTTTTTCATTTTTTTGGACAAATTTCTTGCATTTCTTGACTTTTATAATAAAGGAATTTTTTAAAGTTTCAAATGACACACACAAATTTTAATAGTGCCTATGAAAAACTTAGCAGCAAGTTAAACTTTTCTCTACCTCTCCCCACACTGCAAAAGAACGTTTTAAAAATTAAGCAATGTGCTGACACTATGTTTCAGTATACATATTTTAAGACATTAAACATAACAGAAATTCTGTTGAAGGCAAATACAGTTTCACAACAGATTTATAGATGAGCAGACTGTGTGGACTCCTCAAATTAAAAAATTTGGGGTTTGGCACCTCCTATGTGAAAAGTACCTTAACTAGAGAGGTCAGATCACTCTTTTTTTTTTAACCATCAATTTATTTTCTCTGAGATAGCATGAACTTCCCACTCTTGGATAAGGTCCACGTCAGTGCATGCACACAGCATGAGCTGTCTGATGAACTTTTGAATCATCCCTACCACAAACTCATACTGTACAGCTCACAATGTTTGTACACTGATTGCATATTTATCGTAATGCTTAAAGTAGGGTATCTGAGACTTGATGCAATAGAATAAAGCAAAAACCAAGGTTATTTCCATTTGCAGTTTCTGATAGCAAAATGAATATGAATTTGAAGAAAATGGCAGATGAAATGACAGCTTTTAAAATCCCCCTTTCAACTCAAGACCTTAATCATCTCTCACCACTTAAAATAGGACATCACAAGAAGAAATAAGTGACAGAAAGCTGTAGCCAAAAAAAGTAAGCTAAGCACATAAAGTCATCTAAAAAGCCTAGTTAAGTTTCAGTCTAAACTCATAAACAAGCATGAGTTATGAGTCAAAATACCTCATAAACAAGCGTGCATTATGTGTCTTACTTTACATAGTCTGTGAGGACAACAGTTATACACCAAGACGCATGTCACAAACGATGCGGGAGCTGACTGGCAGCCTTGGCTCCTGCCACCCAAGCTCCTTTGGCTGTCTACGAAAATTTAAGAAGATAACGATGCTGGAATCCTTTATCTTTTCACTGAACATCCTTTTAATTGACAAAGGCAAGCAGTCCTGACCCCTGACAAAAACAGAGACAGCTTCCCAAGCAGGAAAAAAGCTTCTAAGGGCCCACTCACCCCTGGCTCATTAGAAAAAAGCAGAGCTGCGACCCGTGACCGAAGGCCAGGCATTAATGACAGCTGTGGTTTTCCTCGGTGTGCTCCAGGGAAGGGACTCACAAATTCAGGAGTATGACTTTACAAGCGTCTGCCTAATAGCTGTATTATCAGTTACCCCACGTGGTTGGAAAAAACACAAGGACTTCTTTATATAGTAACATATGTTGTTTCATAAATGATTATGGATGATTTATATTTCTACTAGCCATCGTTATTTTTAAAATTTGCTATGTTAGCACATTTTAATAAGTAAAAACAAAAAAGTATTAAACTGAACTACTCTAGTTCTATGCTCAAATCTTTGCTTGTTTGAAAATAATCTTCAGTGGATATCTGATTATATTTAATAATACACATCAATATGTGAAGATGTCACTTGTCATCTTGAAACCCAAGTACCCACTACTCGATTTTGAAATTCAAGTAGTGGCTGCTGGAAGGTGAAGGCGCGTGTGAGTGTCCAATGCTGCTCGTAGTAAAAGAGCCTGATCTAGTCCCGGTCCTTATTTAGAGACAAGGACCAAGGGGTGTGCCCAGTTCGGACTTTAAGGTTCTGGGACCAGGACTGTAATCATGACCCACAAATCCACTCCCGTCCTCGGACGTCCTCGGACAAACCTCCAGAATGCCGACTCCCGTTCCCACGGAAAAGCCACCGCGAGTCCGACTTCCGTCTCGTTCACAGGTGGAGGCGGGGGGGGCGGGGGGCTGGCGCAGTTTAAGAGCAGCCTGAGCCCGATTCGTCACCACTTCCCCTCCCCACTGCGGGGCACACACGCTACCCCGCAGTAAGGGCTAAGTCCCCAGTGGGAGGCCAGGCTTGTCCTGTAACAGAGTCTCACTCCTGCATCTGTCACCTGTCCTGTTCATTAAGACGGTCCAGTGCAAAACCACAATCCAGACTTGGCCTTCACTTCCACATCTGCACATGACACGGCCTGAGATCTTCAATTTACATTCCCTTGATCACATAAGACTGAGTTTTCTTTGACCTGAAGTAGATAATTCTATTCTTAGCATCCTACTGCTATTACAGAAGGCAATAAAAGCCTGTTAGTGCAAGTAGATTGATGCTACTTAAAGCCGGCATCCTAAAACAGATTCAAATTTTGCTTATAAAAACTAAAAAGTTAACCTTTTTGTCAATGTGTTTATAAAAAGATGTGATAACTAAAGAAACGTTATAAATCATTGTAAAATAAGCAGTTATAATTAAGAGTTGCTTTGAAATAGCAGTAAGTAGCAAAGTCATTTACCATATCGAATTAAAATGAGTTTAAAATTTTTTTTCTGTCATATAAACAAAATACACGAAATGATCAAAAACAATTTTCTTTGTATTCTGCCTTACAAAAACAGGCGTTCTCTAGATACTTTAAAATTTTTTGCAAGTTAATTTAGGAGTTGCATATTTTATCTGTCAAAATGACTTTATAATACCTTTCATCCTCTCATGAAAAACAGTATTGGTGCCTAAAGAGGTTATTTGATTTTTTTAATTTAATGAGAACAAAGGAAGAAAATGAGGATTTGTGGTATGAAAAAAGATAGGATACAAATCTGCTCACATTTTTAAAACATAGTAAAAATAAGACATGATAAGTTTCTGGGGGGTCCCACATATTCATCTCTATAAATGACACCTTTCTCTAAGTGCCCAAGAGCAGAAAAGCTGTGGCATGCTACACAATTTGTAATTATTTATTCTAACCAAATTATAACAAGAAGTTGAAATCACTTTAGCTGTATAATTCATGATTCAAATGAATTGTGTACAACATAAAAAAGAAAGCTCAGAAAAACAGCCCTGAAGGAACGAGCAGACGATACCTGTCTAAGGATAAGATCACCTACTCGCACGCAGAGGTGTAACTCCAGGACACAGCCACGGGCGCTGTGCTGTGCTGCAGCTGATTTAAGACAAGAGTCCCACAGCTTGTCCTACTCCGCCCGCTATTAGCTTCGTGATCTTAGACCAAACAATGCCATTCTCTCAGACGCTGCGTCCACCTCCACTTGTAAGGGGGTGCCGCCCTCAGGCGCGCGGGTCTGACAAGCTGGCCCACTTGTGGCGCTCACCCCACGGGAGCAGCGCACAGCAAACTAGCAGGTGTCGTCACCCGAGCTCAGAAGACTAAGACGGCTCTCTCCACACATCAAACTTTATTATGTAAAATAACTGATTTTTGCCAAAATTAAGGAAATATATTTTAATACAAATATAAAATATAAAATAAGGCCCAAACCCATTTTACTTATTTCAGTTATAGTTTTCCACTTAATAAAATTGCAGAAATCTAGTTCAAAATGTTTGTCAGTTTCTTCAAATGTTTGCACTAGATTAAATGGTTATAAATCTATAATAACTTAGTTTGGAAAACTCCAAACATATCAAAATGAGTACAAGATACAGAGAAAATATATAATAAATATTACTTGTTCTAATAATTTTTAATAATTATTTATAAATGGTATATACTATGCTCATAGAATGGAATGAATATTCTATTTTTATCTGCCATTGTACCCATTCTAATATCAGATATGAAAAATTATTATATTAGAAAAAAGGTATCAGTAACCTTCGATTCCTATGTTTTATAAACAGAATCAACATCAAATTTTTATACCAAAAAAACAAACCCACTTGTTAATTTTCACTGTACTGCAGCCCAGTGGCCTGTTGCTGACACTTAGGAACTAGAATGTCACCTGATCTTCCTTTTAACTAAACGCCCGGGTTCTTAGATCCTGAGTAATCCACAGCAAGTTGAAATCTAAACAAAGTGCATCATTCTCTCTCTCTCTCCACCATCACGCAAACTGCCATCTCCCCAGGTTTTCCCGGGGTCAGGACGCTGAAATGCCCACGCCCCATCACTAAGCCTTACGTCAACACTATCTTTCTTTTAAAAAGTTCCACCCCTGTGGTAACTGTCCTTGGCCTACTCTCCATTCTATAAAATAACTTTCAGCTACCATCAAACGAGTGTCCATCCAGACTTCTCTAAAGTCAGTCATAAGGTTTCATGCCATTTTACTCTGCTGAAATATGCTTATATCTTTATAGCTATTATATCTTACCTCTTCATATCCAAAAACAGACAGCTCTCTTGGCTAATCTCGATCTAAAATCCCTAAAAAACTTTTCATACCTTATATTTTGCCAGGTTTTAAAAACACGAGTAGATTTGCACTCTATCATTTTTCATAGTACAGATCCTTATTTTCTTCCTTTGTTCTCTTTTAATTTATTTTTTAAAAGACCAAATTTTGGTCATAAAGTTGTTGCTGCACATCAGTATGTACCAGGCATAAATACCTTCTAGTTTGGATATTCTGAGAACTAGAAATGTAATTTTAGGAGGAAAAACAACTAATGCCTGACCTGCCCTACCAACCATTAATAAATCCCCAACATGGCATTAACAGCACCGAATAGCGATCCAGCACAATGGAAGATATGACCCAAATCAAAAGATAGTACTTTCCTTAGAAAGTAAAAATAGAAAAACAACCAATCAACAAATTGAATCTTTTCTCAACTCTGTGAGATACACAAAATAATTATATAAATAACCAGATAAGGGTATTAGCAAGATTTACATCCACTCAACTGATACTTCCCTTTGCAATTTCAACATTTTCTTATACTTGAGTAAGTTTGGTTGGTTGGTCTGAATACTTACAGTTTAGGTTTAAAATAATATTGGTATGATAAATAAATTATCCAGATTTTTCTCCTGTTGGGACAAAGATATAAAGCATCTCCGGCATAGTAAGGAAAACGCTGACAATTAGTAGAACTGATGTAATTAGACTACTTTTGTCAATACAAGTCACCAATTTGGTGAATAAAAGCTACCAATGCCAAAACTATTCTGTTTGGAATCCAAAAAAAGAAAGAGTTGACTATATAAGTTCTAATAGATAAAATTTTCATTTGCGAAACTACAAGAAATAAATCTTACATAGGACTATATATAAGAATTCTTTTAAAAAAAATCTTCACTGGTAAATTTCTAAAAATATATGTGACATCCTAACACAAATTAAAGACTTTCACATTAATAGAGGTGATTCTATTTTTATAATGATTACAATAAAATTTCCGAAGTTTTTCTTGGAAAATCTTGCAACCTAATCTATAATATTTACATGTTGTTATAAAATAAGGAAATGCAAAAGTTCGATTTGCTTTTTATTCTTAGCTCTTCTCATATCGGACGAATATAACTTGCTATCTACAAAACAGCTAAGACAGCTCCTAGTTAACTAGAGCAATTACTGAGCAGCTACTACAGGTGGAGAGCTGGAGGGCGCACGAAGGTCCCCAGGTTAGCCATGGCCCTTGAAACAAATGAGTGACCTAAAGAGAATTACTTTTAAGCACCTATTAATGCTGTCCTTCTGTGAACTAAGTACCCAATTAATACAACTCCTTTCTGTATTGAGTCGTATCATCATTTCTCTCGCCGAGACAGAGATACACACCATTTCTAGCTTGGAAAGGAAAGCATGACATCTAGTGGAACTGGGGTAATTATTCTATTTTTCAAAATAAAGGTTTAAGCACTAAAAACAAAACATTCTTTTTACTTAGAATGTTCAAAAACTCTTCTGAATCTAGGGGAAAAAAAAAGATTCTGAAAATTGTACCAAAAAGTACCAGTCTCATGAGAAACTGTAGTAAATGAATCTTGTTAACGCCTGTATAATTATTTATCATTCTCGCACTACTATTTTTGCTCCTGGAAGCAGGATGCCAAGACTTTGCCTTTCTAAGAGATTCTACAACACAGCAATTGTTCTCAAAATACTTTACATTTGAACATGTTTTCCAGTTGAGGATAAGTGATTTTCTGTGCTTGTAAAACAAATGACACCTAACATCGGTTATTATTTAGAAACGGTGCCTCGAACTTTTTAGAACGAAGCAACTTATGAATGAAAAGAAAAAAAAAGGCAGGCAGGCATACATAAATTTCAGGTATTTCACATAATCAAGATGAGCTTCTATCTGATGCAACTATGTAGAAAAGCGTTCCCAGGACCACACTGGAGTCCTTTAAACAGGTCAACTTTCTCCAAATTGCCTTGTCCTTAACCAAAATTTCAGGGTAATCAAACACTAGTAATCATATAAGATCTGTTGCCTTCCTCTACCATGACTGATAAAGTTTTAAACTTTTGATTCTATCGAAAAAGGCAGGACGGAGGCTGAGAACGCGTATGAGAGGGTATTCGGAGCAGCAACCTGAGCAGGGCCGTGTTCCGTGCAGACAGCATCGGAGCGAAGCACAGTGGACACAGTCAGAACCTCACACCTCTACCCATTTTTCTCTCTCCACTGTGTAACATTAAACTTTTTCAGAGATTCGGATCGAAGCCCTTATGCATTCTTCGGAAGTACCATTGTTTCCAAGGTGGAGAGTGAACTTGGATCTCGATCTTGACTGGACGTCCTAGAAGGGGCCTTCCAAAACTTGAATGAGTCGTCTAAACCTGTGATGAAGGGAAAACTGTCAACATGAAGAGTCTCCTAGGTACTGTAACAATTAACAGAAAAAAAATACTCATTACGAGAAACCAGTCAAAAATTAGGCTTGCCTAATTTTTATTTTCTTAATCAATTTATATAGAAAGCTTGTTTCACAAAGGAATTAATGATAATTAGTTGACTGCGCTTTAGCTTAATCTAACACAATTTATCAAGAGTGCCAGCTCCCAAACGTTAATGCTCATGAGAACCACAAGGAGCGTGTTAAAGCAGTTCCGTGGTCCTATTCCAAGAAATCCACGTCCCCGAATCAGGGTGGGGCCGCAAACGTGCATTTCTACCAAGCTCACAGCAGACGTCAGTGCTGGTGGTTCGAGGGCCAGACCTTGAGTAACACAAAGCGAAAGGGACCCAAAAATTAAACGGGTCATCTTCCTAATAGGGACAGTTATTGAGCATGTTCAAACACTTCATCAAATGTCATTTCCTCTTAATTCTTCCAAGAAGTGAGCAGGAAAGTGAATTAGAAATTTATACTTAAATATTTCAGGGTAAAGGATTTTCTTGTCTGCAATTCACTCTTAAATGATTCAGAAAAATATATACAGACACACGTATGTACATGTAAGTAAATTTTAATTATGCACACATATACATATACATACATACACGTGGCATGGAGGGCAAATACAGTAAAATTGTTAACACCTGGGAAATCTTTGTACTATTCTTCTACCTTTTCTATAAGTGTGAAAGTATGTCAAGATTTTTTTAAATTAATTTAGAAATTAATTTTAAACTTCACTTTATCTTTATTATTAAATCATCATAAATCGTTATAAGAATTATTATTTATATGTGCTAAGATCTTCTACTTAGGAAATCTGAGAGAATCTACAACGAAATTAAAAGGTTTCAGCAAGATATTTTGATGAGTACATACCGAATATAAACAACTTTTCAATACGTTAGCAAAATAATTAGAAAATTTAATAGGAAAAAGTCTCATTCTCGGTCACCTAGGAAGAACCTTCCTAAAGTTCAAGGCAATAATAGAGAAAAAGTAAAGAACTTTGCTGAAGGGCATGAGATGACTTATGAAATATTCATGATTTCAAAAACGGTTCCCATGAAGAATTTATAACAGAAAAGTGCTTCGGCAATGTTTAGTGAAAAGAAGGGATAAGACACTACACATAAGACGTGAACACAATTATGCAAAACAAACAGAAGCTGGACAGAGACAGACGAATGGACGAAAATGCAGCTAACGCGACACAGGCATCTCGGGGCAGTGGGACTGGAGGTGAATGTGGCATTTTATAAAAATGTAATTATAATGTACCTACCATTTAGGTCACTGCCTTCTGAAGTTCCATGCAGAGCAGAACAATTCAAATCGAACGTGTACCGTCCCAGGTAACAATGTTTTGCCATCTGATTCAAATGTGCGTAAAAATGGCAGTGATACAGAAGAGCCTGAAGGGCAGGTTTTCCCACGAGGGACAGGCCGGAGTCCTCGTCGTGGACACAGGGGCCCTACAGGAAAGGAGGGAGACAGAAAGAGGACAGTGACTTATCACACGATCCTTCAGACGGACTCGCGTGTCTCCCCCCGTTCCCCTGCACGGAGCTCAGCAGCCCCGATGCCCCCGCACCCTATGCCCGCCTCGCCCTTCCGGGCCGGGCACCTGACCGCGGGCCTCGTACCCGAAAGCCACCGACGGCAGACCACCTGCGCGGCTTCGGCCAAGAAATTATACACTTGAGCCACAGATACAAGAAAAGCAGTATTGTACAACCTAAACAGAAACCATACAATAAGTATTAAAATATCTGAAATAATGTGATCCAAGTAGTTATATTCAAGGTTATTTTTGTACCTATCAGTAAGATAAAACGAAAAGGCTCATCAGTATGGGAAAGTAGGTTTGCTACTTTACTTCCCACCAAATTAAGTCTGCCAAGGGCAATGCACACAACATGCACATGCATGCATACATGCACACACGTGCACACACGCACACTTTCCACCAGGAGGCTGAGAAGAATCTGCCATTACACAAGTTTAATCTCTTTACACTTGTCTTCAAATATTTTGCACTGTCGCTCACTCTTTTTTCTGGAATACCCAATGATAAAAATCAAGCAACAGGATAAAGTTTGCAAATAATCCCATCATTAGTTTATAAATGTTTCTATTTTTTGGAAAATAATAATAAAGTTAAGATTTTAAAACAGACCATAAGAGAAAAATAAAATATGTAAGAAAGAAATCTAAGTGCCAACAGGAAAGGCATGGTCAAAACATATTAAAAAACTATCATTAACCATGAGATTTCTGTATGTGTCCCTTCTCTCATACCTCCTCATTGCCAAGGAAAGATGGGTATTAAAACTTACCAGCCAGGAAGACAAAATAACTCAGAACTTAAAGGTATAATTACATTAATAAGATTATTTCTATCAATCCTCTTTTAAAGGATATCATCACTAGAATTAAACCTCTCACTTTAATATTAAATACCTTTCACGGTTTTGAATTTGTTATTGTTGTGTTCTAATAAACCTATACAATACTGTGAGTGTACTCTTCATAAACAGAGCAATTTATGCATTTAAGAAATAAGACTAACGGCAACCCACACATGCTGGTCACTGTGTAACTTCCCATTTTGAGGTCTAGGAGAAGAAGGTAGAAAGGGTACAAGGAGGACAGGGGCGCGTGGCCCCCATTCATTACAGTTCAGGTGATGTAGCCCTTTCATGCTTCACCTTATTTAATTATCCAGGATGAAGTACTCCATCCACAACCACGAAGCCCATTCTAACATTCACGGCTTCAAAATGTTCTTCCTTTTAAGCCACTTATAACATCCCTAAACACACAAAAGATGTCAACACAAGAGATTCTCAATAGCTGCTTAACACTACAGATTAAAGCCCTCGTAATAATAATTCAGGGACGGAATTAACAAAGATGAGAATTATAAATATTTCAGCTAAGTTTACTAGCTTACCTCCAACTGCCTAACAAAACTCAATAAATCAATAAAACAATTATTAAATAACATAGCACAAACACTATTTTTCTAAATATGTCATAATATGCCCAGAATATCAGTATATTTATTACACAACTATATGAATTTATTCAGAATTTTTACTTTTGCAAAATTGTGTCTATGTAATTGCTTCCTAAAATGAAGGAGTGGGGAGGAGAACCGAATGAATAACGATCGAAACAGATTATAACTCACGAAACAAAGTCTCCTTGAGTCCATACTTGTGTAAATTTAAAAAGTGAATAAATAAATTAGTGGGAAAGAAAGGAAAGCTCTTCTTTACAGTGAAATGTAATAAATGTAGAAGAAACGACGGAATTAGAACGTTACCACTTGGCAATCGTTCTGTAATAACGGTTTCAGACAAGAATCATGAATAGAAGAAGGCAAAACGAGTAAATGGAAGTTGATGAGAAATAGGGATTTACACAGTCTTAAAGAATCTCCCTGCAAAAAGAAAAACTAACTCCACAGAGAGGAAACCAGGCAGACTTTACCCGAACCAAATAAGCCAAGTTAATATCACCAGCCACGGGACAAAGAAAGAGCACGTCTCCTGACACGCTCGCTGCACTGAGAAGGCAGCATCCCGTCAGCGGCTGATCAGCCAACCTAACCATGAGAAAACAGACGAACCGAATGAAAGAACATTACAGAAGCGCAAGAGCCTGCACGCCTCAGACATGCTGAGGTCGTAAACGCTGAGGATTCAGGAACTATTTTAGATAAAAGAAACCAAAAAGCTACAACGACTTCAAGCTACGTGTATTCCTGCACTGGATCCTAGGTCCTGATTGTTGGAGCTTTTTAAAAACTTTTCCTATAAAGACAGCAGTGGGACAATTGGAAAAATTTGAATAATTTCCTAATTTTGATAATTATTATGGTGATTTTGTAAGAGAATGTCCTTGTTTTTAAGGAACTCACACGTGTTGACAGAAAAAAAATGTTATTATGTCTACGACTCACCAACAATTCTGATAGGAGATGCGAGACGGAGCTAAAGCAAATTCGGTAAAATTATAACATTTGGAGAATCTGCGTGAAGAGTATATAAAAACTGCACTGTTCCTACAACTTTGCTACAAGTCCAATTTTTTCAAAATAAGGTTTTAAAAAACAAAATGAAATGTATGTGCCGATTCAAATTCCATCATGAACATGGAAAGGAAGTAAAACATGAACAAGTGTATTTACATCACAAACCGACAACTCACTATTTAAGCACATGAAATTAACTTTACATTTAAATGGGTGGTACAGTTTTCAAGTAGAAAGAACTTTAACATTACAAAAATTGCCCAACAGCCACAACTCTGACCCTAAACCACTGCATAACGCTCCCTGGGCGCCTGTCTGTCTGCCCCCTTCCCCAACCCCCGCCATACGCCCCACAGCACTAAACCTGATCGTGTGTGAAGTCCCAACACTTAGCTACTCAACAAACACTCACAGACGTGAACTGAGTCAAACTGCACAGGTACCTCCGGTCTGGCCACCAGACCTCCTGTGTGACCGACTCCACAGCTCTGCTCCGGGTTGGAGTTGCAGGGGCAGGGACTGGTGACGGTGGCCCTCAGACCAGACCGTGTGGCAGAATCTTGTGCTCAGGAATGCTGAAGCCAAGTCAGACAGTGGGGACCGGATCAAGGACAGTGGACGACTAGAAACCACCGCCCAGGCTGGGGTCCCTTGGACGGGGATTGTTTTTCCTCCCGACAGAGGAATGCAGCCTCAAACAAGGAAAGGCCGATGTTTATAAACACCACCGAGAAAAGCGTGCCCCGAGCAGGGAGACCTGTGACACGCTGAGGATGACACCGAGGACTGGTGTCTCAGGCAGCAGGAACCGGCTCCACAGGCCCCCCCGCCTGGTGGCTGGGAGCCGGGAGAGCTGAGCTGATATAGGCTTTGATCTCGCCTACTCTTTGTGACCACCCACTTCTAACGTTTCGGCATCCATGAAAAAACAAGTGGGGAATAGGAGACAAAAATTGACACCTGGCTTCTAACTTTATTTATTTAGCAATATCAATAAGGCAAATGAGGTAAATGAAATGCTTTTTTCTGCATTTTTATGCATTAGCAAAATAGAAGATGGTGCTGACGAGATGGTGCTGACGGGGTGGGGCTGAGAGAAACATTTAAAAATATATTAAAAATATGGTTCCGAAGCATATATTCTAGATAAAAGAAACCAAATAGCTATGACAACTCTAAGATTAAATTAAATAGTAAGAAATAAGGCAAGTTAAGGTAATATATGAAAAAGAAGCAATTTAATGGTATAGACATTAAATGCCAGTGTCTTTCAAAGAAGAAGAAGATTAAAATGGATTGTAGCAGTTAGTGAAAGCATTATTAATAAATACTTTTTAAAATGTTTTCAAATGTTTTAAATGACTTATATCTCAACTGTTCCAGAAAAGATCTAATGCCTATTACAAGAAAAGGTAAATTATAACATGACAGAAAAAGTACAGCAGGGATGAAAGAAGGAAAAACGGAGGTAACAAGACACTGGAACCAGGGATAAAGCAAGAAAACATAAATACCAGAAGAGCCGCTTTCGACAGGAAGGCTCTAAACTTCCCAGCACTCTATGATAAAGAAAACCCAGCAGCTGTATAACTCGTAATTTATACACACAAATGGTTACCACTCAGAAGTACAAGGTTTCAGACAGAATTTGGACACAAACTTGGTGTGGGTGCGGGGAGAACCGGGAAGGTTGGGATCACGACGAGAACACTGCAGATCACCCAGGGGAACGAGGGCACAGCGGGCACAGGTTAGACTCAGGCATCGAAGCAAAGCCAAGGCAGGAACAGCGAGCCTCATTGTGAAGCCATCCATCAAAAAGCCACCTCAACCAAACTAAAGCATGTGCGAGGCTCCTAGACGCTGGTGCTACTTCCTGCTACGTCCCTCAAAATACTGTAAAAGGTACACCAAGATAAGTTAATGAAACATTTTGTCAAATAAGACTATTACGCATCATTCTACCAAAGGCGGTTTCAACCTTAGAGAACTGGATATGTGGCACCTTCTTTCCGGCTGTAATAAACTGGCAAAGGTCACACTTCTCAGAGATTATGAAATTCCATTATCTATATTTGAGGATCTTTTTCCCTCCTTAGAACAGCTGTTTCCACTTTGGGAATTTAAAGTTCCACTTAAGTCTTTTCAAAATTGGGACACAAATACTAGGTTACCAACCATTTATACTGCTAAATGAGGACACTTAAAAATAAAAATAATAACCAAAACAGTTCAAAAAAAAAAAAAAGAGGAAAAAACCCTGAATTTATTAAAAATACACAAAATAATTGCTCAGTTTTCTAATTTTGCTTAAGGTTAGCAAAAGTTACATCATCAAGTACTGTTTGGGGTTAGAGCAGCTCTCAAACTTCTTTGATTCTGACCAATGTAGGCAAAGCAAAAGACTCCAAAACCACTACCTTCAACTTTTTAGTAGAAAATTAATTCGGTGATGAAGAAATGGAGAATAATAAAACCAACAGGCTGCCATAAGCATGTCAGCGGCAATAATCAAAAAAACTACAGCCTAACTTGTAAGAGAAAATGTGCATATCTACACATGGTTCTCTATGAGAATGCCCCAAGAGTTTTAACAGAACCCAGAAAGCTCAGAGGATGCAAGTGCCACCAGTTCAACGATGGGAGGAGAGATAATTTGTATTTGAGCCAAAAACAACACGTTTTAAAATCTAGTTATTGGATAACAGGCATTAAAAGTCCTACACCATTAACATAAATATGAATCCCGGGTACTCCTTCCAGTTCTGTCTCCTCTGGCTTTATTACAACACAGACCACACACGAGCAAGCATGATGAGAGGCCATGCTAACGAGTCAGAGGAAGCCATGCAAAAGCAGCCTGGGCTCTTCAATAACTGGCAGAGATGACCTGGGTTTGTAAAGTCTGAAAAAGTGAGCTTTCCAAGAGTTTAAGAAGACCTGGGCCTTCACCACCACTTGGGTTCACGCGTCCAGTGACTGCCTGAAAAGCTGCCCTCCCTGCAGCTGACGGCACTCAGCAACTTCTGCAAAGACAAACTAATGGAAAGTTAAAAAGAAACCTTCAATTTGTCTAGGATCCTGGGGAGTGAGATGCAACAGGAGAATAAATATGCAGGCGTAGGTTAAGGACCTGTGGATAGGTACTGGTCAGGGTATCTTATCTCCACAGTGAGAGCACTTTTCTATCCTCCAAGTCACCTAAAAAGCAGCAGGCTATTAAGTTAGGTACTACTAGACTTGATATGAAAACATGAAACAAAAAACTCATCCAGTAGGAACCAAAGAAAGGTAATTATCACCCTAACCGTGCATTGGAAAAGGAAAAAAGATGTTACTATCAATGCACATTTAACTGCAAACAAATTCGTTTATTAGCATTAAAGAGAGACAACATGGTAAATGGGTAAGAGAGAGAAACTACTTGGGCTCAGAGCAAAGGTGTGTGAGTCAAACCTGTGCTGACATTTACCTGTCTATGAGATGAGAACAGCAATGGTTCACAACCCCATTACACAAGTTAGTACTTGCTAAGCCCCTAGAAAAGTATCTGGTACGTAGTAAACACCATGTTAGCTAATATTATTTGTTTAAAATTATTTTAATGCTACAAGCAACTTATAAATCTTAACAAGCATAAGAAAATTTCTAGACTTTCTTTTAAGAGATGTTGTTGCCTTGTATAAAATTTCACCAATAATGAAATATATATATGCTGAAACTTTATCATCGATTAACCACAAAAATCTACTAGGTTGATAATTGTTTAAAGTCACCCACCTGCCAAGTATAATCCTTTAAAATTACTGAAGGCATTGGAATTACAAGGAGATTCTGAAGAATAAATGCAGCCTGAAATTAAAAAAAAAAAGTCAATACTGCCATCTTGTTGTCATCTCTGAAATAACCAACATACCGTAATTTATTAACAAAAAACATCGCTGGCCAACTGCACGTGCTGACAGGTCATTTTGAGAACTGCCAAACTGCATTTCTTATTAGGCGATGATCTAACAGCAGATGAAATTATTTCATCAGAAATATATTTTTTTCTTATTTCAAAATTCTGTTTTTCAAAAAAAATGATCTGTAAATATAAACTGTTCTGGTAGCAGTTAGGAAATATACTTTCACGTTCCTATTATCCTCCAGACAACGCATACTCACACACTCATTCTCACACACACACACACACACACACACACCCCTCTCACCATCTTCCTCTCTCACACAAGTTCCTCTCAATAAACATTCGCTAACTAGAACTACGAAACACAAATGTCCAACTTAATTAACCTCCCAGGTCCTGAAGATGGCCAAATTAAACAATCATGCTAATCTGGACACTGATTATCTATTTAGTGAGAGATTACGATACAATGGGAGAGTAACAGGAACAACGGACAAGACCTAAAGAGAGATCTTGAGAATTTTCAACCATCTTAATTGCAAGTCAATAAACAGATAATCTTTACACTGGTCAATCAGGAAGCTGCTACGATTTTAAGCATCACATTAAAAAAAACACAGCCTCCGACTTTGGAACTAGGAGCTGGCTAACGGAGGGCCCAGGAGCTGCCATTTTCTTCACGTGATTCTAAGCACAATGCGATTACTGTTTTTAAAACTATCTGCGTCACTCACGACTTTGATAAAAGCGGCAATGAAGGAAAGAATTAGAACAGGGTTTACACTTCCTCTTATACGACAGAGTATTTGGACAGCCTTTGTCTTTAACTAAAGCTTTATCAACATCACAGACCCATAAACACTGAGGCAACATTTTGTTTCTGCAAACTTCTTTTCAACGTGCAATAAGAGTTCATATTAAAATATACCAAATTCTACTTCAACCCTCTCAGAATAAAGGACCACAGTGTTCGCCGTGAATTCCTATCTTTTCCATTGTCCACCAGCACTTCATTGGGGTGTTTCACAGGCAGGAGAGACCGAAGGCAACGGTGAGTCCCGTGCACTGGGCGCAGGGTGCAGGGGTCCTAAGGAGCGCCCCACGGGCCCCTAGAGGGAGGGAGGGAGGCGGCGCCACTCGGACAGGCCTACCTCCCGGCGCACCATGCTGCATTCCGACTGGTCCAGAAGAATGTTCACCACAGTTCCCCAGATCCCACCAGAAATGTTCTGACAACTGTTCGCTAAGGCCACGCAGCCGGCCTCCAGGGCAGTCAGGGCCGACCCTAAGGCCAGGGACGTGAACCTCACCTGCTGAAGCCAAACAAAAAGTGTCAAATCAAAGAGTCTGACCTCCTAACATAAATTCTTAATTTTCCTGGTACATAAAATATCAGTTTTATGACAGCTTCTTGATGATCCTAAACTATAAAAGACACAGAAAACGGTGTCCTACAAGTTTACGAGTGAATAAAAATCCTATTCCATGACTCAAGAAAGCAATAACATAAAAAATAAAAGTTAAATGAAAGGAAATGTCACAAGTCACAACCAGCTATAATAAAAATTATAGCTCTCAAGCCTTTTTCTATGGAAAGCAGAAAGTGCTTATGTCTCTTTTATGAACCAACTCCTATTTATTCCTCATTTTTAAAGAGGTTACCTATTATTTTCTTCTACCTTCCTTAATATTTTAGTGTTTCTTCCAAATAAATGGTTTTGAGTTTTTTTAAAACTTCTTTGCAAAAGGAAGGCATGGAATTATCTTTTTATAAGACATTCAGCATTATCCCCAAAATTATTTAAAAAAAAAAATCACTTCTTGCTTGAAATTCATGGATAGTATATACAGTTAACGGTACTGCATTATATATTTAAAATTTTGCTGAGAGTGAATCTCATACGAAGTGCTCTAATCACAAAAATAAACAAACAAATGAATAAACAGTAAAGAAGGCAGGAGGAAGCTTCTGCAGGTGAAGGATATGTTTACAGCATTGATTGTGATGATGGTTTCGGGGTACACACTTATCTCCAAACTTATGAAGTTGTACATGTTAAATACATAGATATTTGTAAGTCAATCACACCTTAATAAAGTAGTTTGTAAAAAAAAAAAATTGGTGGACAAAGGCTAAAACTGGAAAATTCATTAAAAATATAAAACTTGGCACTGTAATGGTACTACTATTCTTTTAAATGACACTCAAATATCACTCAATAGCTGTGCTAAATTGTTTGAAAATGGATGGATTTTTCCAGTAATTTTCCACTGTCCTTTCTAAAAGTGATATTTTTATCATCTTTTTTTTTCTATTTTTAGTCTGTACACTAATGAGTCTGACTGCAGAGGGTGCTGTGAACTGAACTGTGTCCCCCCCGCCCTCCGCCCATTCCTATGCTGAAGCTCTAAACCCCAATGTGACTGCATTTGCAGACAGGGCTTTTAGGACGTTGCGAAAGCTAAACGAGCCCATTAGCTGGGGTCCTAATCCTACAAGACGGTCACCTCACAAAAAGAGGAAGGTCACACACTGAGCAGACACTGGGAAGCTGGCCGTCTGAAAGCCAGAAAAAGCCCTCACCAGAAGATGACCATGATGACATCTTGACCTTAGATGTCCAGCATCCAGAACTGTGAGACAATAAATTTTGATGTTCATGAATAGCGCCCCCCCACCCCATCTATGGTACTTTGTGATGGCAGCCCAAGCTGATTAAGATGGGGTAAATAAAGCTTAAGGCAGAGTGACTAAAATAATCTCATTTTGGAAACATACGTATGTATATGCATGTATGTCTTGTTTCACTTGCTTTTTAATCTACACATGATGAACTTGATTTTTCTGCGCACCGACCTCTGGGTCTCGATCAACCCACAATGGGATCAACCAAGCCAACCCGTGTTGAGCAGGGCTGTGCTCTTCGCTGTGACTCCCCAAAGGCAAGAACCAAAGTGACATCCACTCCTAGAAGCAAAAGGAAGTGGAAACAAGCACATCAGGTAAGTTTCTGAGACCGAAACAGAGAGAGTTTTAGCAAACTCTGAACTTTAAAAAATCCGAACAAAGTAAAACTGTACTTAAGAAAGGGTTATAATCCATCATTTAGCTAAAATAAGGCAAACAAAAATCTCAACTTCTTTAAAAGTGAAACATAACAATTTTTCTTCAGAACAGCTATTTTCCCCATGATTTAGAAGAAAATGGAGTCTACAATGCAGACTTCAATCAAAATAAATTTTAAATAAAGTTCAGATTTGTATAATATACAACCTCTAAGAAACACCTTGGTAAAAAATCATTTCTGTCTCCTGAGAAGAAAAGTCGAGAGAGGCACTTCATATAGTGCACTTGAAACGTGGCAGACAGCGCACAGTGCTGGCTGCGTTCAGAAGGCAGGCCGCTCGCAAGGCCCTCACCGAGCTTGGGCCCTGGGCCACCATCTCATGGGACAAATGAAGCAAGCAGAGGATTGTGCTCTTTGTGACTCCTTTTCCCATGAAGGACATGGCATTTCCTCCACGTTCCACATAAAAAGAAGTAATGACCTGAAAAACAAATGTAAACAATTTAATGATGCCACTTTTCACTGACTTGTCTGAACTGAACCCTAACCACACACAGGATATATAATAGTGTCCGTTTATACATTTAAAAATGGTTAAGATGGTAAATTTTTTGTGATTTTACCACAATTAAAATAAATATTCTTAGTTTAAAGCATATTCCTTTTGAAACTTATACAAAGGATATAGTGTCCTTCTAGAAGGTTTTTGTGATTTAGAATTTGTTCATAATATTCCTCAAATATTATAGTACCCTTAAAGTAAAACAGTTTATAAATATCTTGTTGAAAAGTATACTTAGAAATTACTAGCTATATAAAACTCTTATTGACTACCATGGTTAGGCTAGACTTTCTAGAATTATGGTTTAAATGTAAATGAACATTTTTCTCGCTTCTCAGCAATATCTTAGATTTCTACTCCATATTTTAGTATATCTTTATTTAAATCAGTAGATAACTTTTTCTCTCCCACGTGTCTGAGGAATTCGACATGTTCCTATCAGTAACATTAAAAGAAATGTTTCTTATTTAAGGGGCTACGACCTTCACATTACAAATAATGCTATAAATTAAGTACTTACACACTGAATTATATTTTAAATGCATTAGAGGAGCTTACTTTTTAAAAAATGTTATGGTAAGTCTTAAGCTAATATATCCATTCTAAAAATGCATACATTTCTAGTCATGGACACCTTGCAGCATGGATAACTAATTAACATACTGGCACTTTGCCCTTTTCCAATATTTACAATTATTCAAAAGAAAAAAAATTTATTTCATTAAAGTGACTACACAAGAATTCATATTAAATTTTATAATTCAGAGTATTTTAGATTTTGAAATCTTCAAAAGCAAGATGTACTTTTGGAAAGAAATTCTAGATAGCATCGTCTGGAGCATGCTTGTAGCTGAGTATACAAACATTGCCTAAAGCAAAATTTAATAATGAAAGTACAAAAATTAAACACACATAGTTTATGCTCATTCATGTCATATTCTAGTTGTTCAAACTGTATTCCAATTTAAAAATCATATATAAGACAATATAAATTAAATTATTCATCATCTGTCTACTATGTATACATCACTGTGCTGGGCCAAGGGGGAGCTATGCGACACTGGAAAAGATCCTGGAAATGATCCAGAGATGATTCTTACAAGCTCGGGTTCTAAGAGGTCAGTGCGTCAAATGAAACAGAAACGCAGTGCATTAAGCACCGTAACAGCGGCACCTGTAAGCTGCCGCAGGCATGGACCCTGCGGAAGACAGAAGTCAGTCAGACACCATGTGCTGAGTGTCTATGTCTGAAAGAATGAAAAAGGCTTTTACTGAAGTAAAGTAAATGAAGGAGTGTGATCTTAAACTATGTGTACAGACTGTCACCCCCCAAAAGAAAAGAAACTATAGGAAGGAACCAGATTTTTCAATAAGCTTTTTTATATAGCCATATGTAACTGAAACTTCAAGAGATGTGGAGAAAAAATAAAACGGAGATAAGACTCAAAATGCAAGATTATAAAGAGCTTTATGCACTTGGAGAAGGAGGTTCGGACTGAGAGGTTTCTGTTTCTGAAGGACAGCCTGTTGGGTGGAGAGGGTTTGACGGCAAGTCTGACTGTGCAGCACGAAAAGGGACAGGCCGCTGTGGAGACTTCGGTACAGCATCCCATGACTGGGACGCCCGTCAGCTCCGATCAGCTCGTTCATCTTTCAAGATCGGTCCCTGCCCTGCCTCGTCCGAGAGCCTCTCCTGAAGTCCTGACGTGGTGACTGATCCCAGCCTCGAACTACCACTCAACCGCTGGCCACCCCGGAGCCCTACAAGGCAAGTAACGCTGACAGATTCGGTCAGGAAGGAAACGAAGAGCCATTTTTAGATTCAGACAGTTCATTATTTAAACAGCAAAAGGAAGAGGAGCCCAAGGTGCCAGGAGCTCCCAGTGTCCCTTGTGCAGGGGGACCCTGACACAGAGGGGCCAGATGACAGCAGTGCAGACGGCAGGGAGCTCCTACAGCTGTCCCCAAAGGAGTGAGGCCGAAAGCCCTCCCCATCAGAACCCAGGAGGCAAAAGAAACAGGCTCCTAACACTTCCTACCACAGAGTGAAGCAAAGGACAAAGGCTCTGTAGCAGTTCCTCACGAGCCTGTCACGTTCTCACGTTCCAGAGGGATTGCAGAAGTTCTGCCGAGGCTAAGATCACCTGCAGCTGAGCCCTGCCCCCGTGCACTGACTGGGGGCATGCACGCGAGGCTGGTGGGGTGCTGGGCGAAGCTGCTCCCCTATAAATCCATGTTGTCGCTACATTTACCACACCATACCGATAATGTAGTGAGCTCAGTGAAGACAGAACCTGTGGGATGGGGTTAAGGCCATGCTCAGAAGCCAGTTACAGCTAAAAACGGACACTTGAGAAAAAAAGCTAAAAAAAAAAAAATAAAATAAAGAAAGAAAATGAAGATTCCACCACCTTAAAATGTCAGAAAAAAGAGTCGTAAGTTAAATCGAAAGGAGAAGGAAATAAGTCTAAGCAGACATTAATCACACGGGGGTACACTATGCAGGGGAGGGCAAAGACGGGGCCTGTTCTTGGTTCTTGGGGGACGCACAGCCACCAGGGCCCAACCGGAGACAGGGGAGGGGCGCTTAATGGTCTGATGAGTAATTTTAGGGCAGTAAATTCAAAGATTTGGGTAAAATTAGAGAAATTCATAATGTACTAAGACTGACATGAAAAAATAAGAAATCTGAGTAATTCTAGGTTGTAAAAATTCAAGTCATTTATAGTCTTCCCCCAAAAAAACCTCTAGGCCCAGATTGCTTCACCATCAAATTCTACTAAATATTTAAGGAAGAAATAAGAACAATTCAAATAAACTATTCCAAAGATGAAAAAAATTATATAAAGAAAAAAAGAAAGTTATGTACATATAAGGGTGAAATGACTTTGATGTTAAAACCCGACAACAGTTTTCTAAGACAGATGCAATAATTCCAAAAACATTTTTTGCATAACAAAATAGGTAGGATAATTCTTAAAATATTAACAAATTTTGTTAATTTGTAAAAAGAATAACACATCACGACCTAGTTGAAATTTTTTCCAGAAATGCAAGGTTAACATTTGAAAATCAGTCTATGTAATTTGTCACCTGAATGGGATGTAGGAGAAAAAAATAACGATTATCGAAAGATATAGAAAAAACAATATACATTTATGATTAAAAGAAAACTCTTAGCAAAATAGGACAAGAAAACTTCCTTAATTTGACTTTTCATTAATTAATTGAAAAAAACTACAATAAAGAGCATATTGAGAGGTGAACAATGAAAGCCTTTCCATTGAACTTGGAACAAGGATCCTTGGTATGTGGTTAATGTGTAAAGCTGGGTGTATTTCCACATATCGACAACAGTTTGAAAATAAAATTACAAAAATTCATTGTCACCGAGGAGGATGTTCACAGGAGCCATATCCAAAGTCACCGTAAACTGGAAGGAAAAGAGCCACGTGCCCTTCGACGCCGTCGCAGAGCCCACCACACAGGAATGAGGAACGCCACCTCCGGGCGGAGAAATGAGCGGCTCTGACGAGCAGGACGACCGAAGACAGACGCCGGACTGGGCTTCCGCTTCACAAAAGCAAGCAAGTCAGGAATTATGGTGTATGTACGTGGACACGAACTTAAGCAAGTCAGGAATTATGGTGTACGTGGACACGAACTTAAGCAAGTCAGGAATTATGGTGTACGTGGACACGAACTTAAACGGCAAAACCATGAAAACACGAACAAATGGTGACCGCAGAACTCAGATAACTACCACTGGCCAGGAGGGGTGGAGATGGGGAGCACGTTTGAGGACCACTCCCAAGTGCGGGTGAGGCTTCGCTTCTGGATCGGGGGTGGTCACATGGGCATCAATCACTATGCGATAACTGACCGAGCTACATACTTATGTTACATAGATTTTTCACATATGTGGTGTATTTCACAAATAAAAAGGTTAAACAATATAATAAACAAATCGCCCTAATGAGAACACTTAAATGTAAGCCTTAGTTTTTTTTTCCTTGAAAAGGAGTGTATTCCTAAAAGTGATCTTATGTCTTTGTTAATAAAAATCAGTAAAACATTTAACCATCACGATGAGTCATATACATACTGAATAATAATCTACAGTAAATACAGTCACGCATATAATGCACTTACCGTTTGCCTGGCCCACGGGAAGCAATCGATAAACAGTAAACAACTACTTGGGGGTTTCTATTATTGTGGGTATGTCATTGGTCATGTCAACTTACTTCCAGGAGGCCTGACAAGTACTTCACACAAATTTCGAGGGGCCTTGTGAGGGGGGAATGCGCGCTCCACCCCGGCAGCGCAGTGAGGTGAGCCATGCCCCCTAAGGTCCTCTCGAGGGAAGGCAGGCCATAGAAGTGAGGGGCATCCGTGACTCGCAGACACTGCAGCAGTTTCAGGGCCAGCTGTGTTTGGAAGACGTAAAACAGTTCCAAGCATTTCCTGTGTATGTAAAGGAGGAAAAAATATCAACCACAGAACAAGTGTGATGCACTTTGTGGGTGGGCAGCTGTCTTACTGGTGGTGCAAGATTGTATCGGAAAAGTATGTACTAGGAGAAACAACAGAAATATTCCCTCTCACAAGACTTCGCAAGAAAAACATAGTTAAAACATCATCTAAGGTATATGATATAAAGTAACAGTGATAATTGCATAAAAATACAGAAATGGATATTGCAATTGCCATCCAATAAAAATGAAAAGTTGGAATGGAAAATTAAATGCATATTTTAAGTGAGTTTAACTGGCACAGGCTAAACATATACTTTTAATCATTCAGCATCATTAAAAAATTGAATTTTTAATTGCCTACAATGTGTTTTTTCCTGAAAGCTAATATAAAAGAAAAAGAAAGCTTTTAATGAGTTTGACGCATAAAAAACAATCAAGAGACGTTTTCTATTAGAAAACAAAATCTCCTAAATTAAGTAGCTAGGCACAGATCAAAAGATGTAATTCCTAGAAAAAGTAATATTGTATAACAAAACAGTGAAAATCTAGAATTTCTTCAGTTTTACAGGCCTTTAGACTAAAATTGACAACTATGGACTATATTTCATCTCAATAAGTGTATAGGTATAACTTTTAAAGGTCATAATTTTTATATACCTATCATTAGGTGCTCTTAAAGTTTTAGAAATACTTATATAAATTCATGTTTCTCACAGGTCAACAACAAAGTAATCTAACATCATTAAAAATGGTCTGTTTTTTAAACATCATTAAACATGTTCTTACTGTTTTACCTCATTTTCTGCTCCTCTTACCCAAATCAATCACTTCAGAAGAATGAGCAAAAGCACCCTAACACAGCCTGGTGCACTGCAAGCTCTAACCTCCAACCTCAGTTAGACTCTGGCCTGTCTGTGACCAGTCCCCTCTCCTGGTCCCTGAAAGCGTTCCCAAGCTCCACGACCAACCTGTCTCATCACCATCAAGTTCCCCTCTTGGCAAATGACTTTGCCTCTCATTTCGGAGGGAAAAACGAAATTATCAGAAGTGAACTCCCTTGACGTCCTTCTCCCGACCCACAGACTGGCCTCTTTTATGCCACCTCTCTCTATCCCACACGCCTTTCTACCACACTGCTCGCTCGATTCTGTCTCTCCGCAACACACATCTCTTCCCCTCCCTCGTTTTCTCACCATTTCTTCCCACCTCCTTCTCTACTCACCTGCCTGCCTCTCTCTGCTCCTCTTACTCTAATTTATCCTTATAATAAGCACATGACCGGCAACCTACAAGCATACAGAAGTAACTTCCATCCCCAAACACAAATCCTAACCTGCTCTTGACCAACACATGAACGAAGGTGTCTCCCACACCCCTTTCCCTAACATCGAAACTCGCCTAAAGAACAGGCCACGCCATCATTTCTCAAAGCCTAGTCCAAGGACCACCTGCAATGCTCACTGAACATGTAAATTCCTGAGCTACTGACGTTCGCGCCTTAACAAGCCCCGGGAGAGGTCCCTGCACACATTCCAGGTCCAGATGCACAGGCTCCGCCGCCCTTGGCTCCACTTGGTTCTTGTCTTCAGCACTTTACTGAGGCATAATTCACATGCGGTGAAATTCGCAAGTTTAACGTGCACACTATGTGATGGTTTACATATGCATGTAATCATGTAACCGACAAGCGTAACAAAACACGAAATATTCTCGGCACCTCAGAAGACTCCCAGCTGTCCCCCTCTACTGAAATTTGCATTGACTCATGTTCTATATTCACTAATCCTTTCGTTTACCATGTCTAGTCTGCTGTTAAGCTCATGTAATGAATTGTTTTAGAAACTGTATTTCTCAGTTGTAGAATTTGTATTTAGTTCTTTTTTGCAGTCTCCATTTCTCTGCTGCTGACATTCTCCATATTTTTATTAATCCTGTCCATCTGTTCCTTTAATATCCATTATATTTATTACTTAAAACAATATTATTTGTAATAGTAGTTTTACATTTCTTCTCATATTTGACATCTGTGGATCTGCTTCTAGTGACTTTTTTCTCTTAATTATGAGAGACATTTTCCTGCTTGTTCACAATTCTCTTCAGTTATGACTGTATATCAAATATTTGTATAAAAGAGCTATTGCGAGTGAAATAGATAACAATTTCTCATAGGATAGGCTTGCCAATTCGTCTCAAGATTTGGGTTATGCGCTGAGCTCTTGGATGTAATCAAGTGTTGAACTGAATCAGGGCTGTTTGACACTTCGGATGGTTTAAAATGTGGGATCAGGTCTTTTTCTCCAGCAAAGCCCCTAGATTTAAGCACATCAGGACCTCATCAAATTAAAAACTTTGTGCATCAAAGAACACTATCAACAGAATGAAAAGATAATCCATGGACTTGGAGAAAATTTTGCAAATAATACATATAGTAAGGAATTACCGTACAGAATACATAAAGACAACTCAACAACAACAACAAAAAAAAACAATTCAAAATTAGGAAAAGAACTTGAATAGGTGTTTCTCCAAAAATACAATAACAACAAGTGCTAGTAAGGACGTGGAGAAATTAGAACACTCATACGAGGCTGGCGGGAATGCGAAACAGTAAGAATGCTGCGGAAAACAGTCTGGCTCTTCCTCAAAACGTTACACAGAGAACTACCGCATGAATTAGCAATTCCAGTCCCAGGTATATACGAGAACCGAAAACATGTTCACAAAAACCTGTATATGAATGTTCACGGCAGCAACTCAAACGCCCACCGATACAGACGGACAAACGGACTGGCACAGCCGGGTGTGGGCCAGGCTCAGTCACGGAGAGAAACGAGCACTGGCATGTGCTGCGACACGGGTGAACCGTGAAATGCGTTAGGTGACAGGATCTAGACACACAAGGCCACATGCTGCTTGACTGTATTTGCAGAAAATGACCAGAACAGTCAAACCCGTAGATGTGGGACGATGAGTGGCTGCCGGGGGCCTACACAGGGTGACTGAGGACTGCTTATGGGTGCAGGATTTCTTTTGGGGGTGATGAAAAGGTTCTGGAATTAGTGATAGTTGTGCACCATCATGACTATGCCAAAAGCCATCAATTGTACATGTTTAAATGGTTAAAGTAAATAGTAAATTTTACCTAATTTTAAAAATTAAAAAAAAGAAGTCAGAACCACAGATACGCATTTGAAAATCATTAATGCAAAAACAGTCGTAAAGTCAGAGAAACGACGTGACTGCTCGGGTGGATGAGTAGAGGACTGAAAGACGACCAAGAGCTAAGGCCTAGAGGACAACGGAACCGTGTGTGTGACACGTGATCGGGCCACACGAGTCAGCTGAAACAAAAACGGACCACCGCAGATTAGTGCTGCAGTCTTTCCTCCTCTTGAATTAAAACACGTGAAAAGTAAAGCAGTTTGGAAATCAAAAGAAAACTCAGTTCCACCTCGATGTCCCCAAACCTTCAGTGACACGACGGTACCTGTCAGTAACTGCCGCGAAGCTGAGCAGCAAGGTGTTGAAAAGAGCGATCAGTTCTTTCTGGAGCTGCTGCCTCACAGCCGTCCTGATGTCATCCGTTTCCTCTCGTGCCTGTGACTCTGTCGGAACCAGCAGGTCTAACAGCGGGTTTGGACTCTAAAAAGTGAAATTGGTAAACAACGTATTTACTCTCTAATTAAGCTACAAAGGCTTTTGTTGCGAGTCACGTTTTGGATTAACTAAGGATCCATCAGCTAACGAGCTGCATGGGTCTCTGCTACGTGAACGCGGACGTTCTAAACGTGTTTCACACATTGTCTCAACAAAAGGAACGCATGTCTCTTATAGATAACTGGGGAAAATACAGAGAAGCAGAATGAGAAAGACAAAACCCACCCGAGATCACAGCACTCAGTGAGGGCGGCTTTTACTATATCATACATACGCCTCTGTATGCGTGAGGATAAATCTAAACATCAGTATAATTCCATAACACAACCAGCACCTAGTAAAAAAATCCACTCTTGTAACCATTTTTTACCTCAAGTTATTATCAGTATTTCTCCAAAAACACTGTACTACCTGAATGTTTTTTGACCGTGCGGATTTACCACCCCGAACCCTAGATGACTGGTGACTTTTTTTTTTTTTTAGTGATTTCTAATCTCACTGAGATGCAACATGTGCTCAATTCTGATTACGTTCTATGTATGAATTTTAAGCAATACAATTACTAAATCAAAACATTATAACAGTTTAATACTTTTGATGTACACTGCCAAATTGCCGCTGCAAAAAGTAGACCACAACATACAACTAAGCGGAGGAGAAGGCCTACAGCATCCAAGCCAATGCTGAGCATCATCACCGCTGTGAGCCTTGCCAATCTGATAGGCTAATAAACAAATAAAACTAAAGCGATCTAAAATTTTTCCTGTTTTCCATTTTTAAAATGTAGCTAAAGAAATAGGATTATTTTTATATTAAGAGAATAGAATACATTACATTAACCCCCAGCATCTATTGATTTATGGAATATTAACCATCTATGGCATAGGAATTATGCTAAAAAGAGAAAAAAAAGAGTTCATGTAATTTTTTGATTAAACTAGAAGACCTGCATTTTCTTATTTTACATATGGGCAAATGGAGGTTTACGAAGAGGTGAGGTAATCTGTCCGAAATCTTAAGAATGAGCTGAGCAAGGATTTAATCTCTGAACCATTTTACTTCAAAGCCAGTAAATATTTTGTCCCCAGCATTATGTCACATCAATAGTGCATATTACAACATGCACAGAGAGATAAAGTCAAAATGTAATTACTGTGGTTATAAAATCTCTCACCTACAGCACTCGATTCAAAAATAACCGTCTTCTCTTTAAAAGAAATGAAGAAAAAGGGAAGAAAATTCCAAGTTGTTCATGTTACAAAGTATGTAGAGTAGACTTCAGTCAGGTACGCATGATCACACATAACTTATTTGAGAGCCTCTGGAAAGTACTAGAGAGACACATTTCGCTTTTAACTTACTTTACTATGTTTCACACCTCAGCAGCTTTTATTCCCAGCTTTTCCTTTCATCTTGAGCAAGAACTGCCTTATTTGGATCACGTAAAATTACAAGAAACGTAACTACAGCCTCCATGTTTCATGCATGCATAAACAATCAAGATATACATTTAATGAAATCATAAAAATAAGTATGTATTCTCTCACATTCGTAGCCTCCGGTAACCAAGGGCCGACTCACCCCCCACACTGACTAAAGGAACGAGCTATTTTTAATGCAAACCGTATCTGGAAAAAATAGTTTTACTACCAGGAATTATTAATTCTGATATACAGATGAATATTAAGTAGGAACTACTGATTCCTATGAATATAGTGATAGGGTATGTATATATCTAAAATTAAGCTTCCTCCAAGAATCTCATTCTGTTAATAACTTGTTTTTGCCTGTAAACGCTGCGACCTTTCCCCTTTATAACACACCCTGGAGTCATGTGTTAACGTTAAGCTTCGGGGGACCTACGCAGCACCACCTGAAAACACAGGACAAATGAACATTTGAGTACAAGGCGTTAGAATCGATGTCTCCACTGATGACCGTTCATCTCAAGTGCTTAATCGCTCCTAAAGGTTTTGTCTTTAGACATTAATATTCAATCCCAATTTTAAACCAACGACTTGCACTGTTATTTTATCCTCAAGGCAACATTTTTGGTAATGATGGCCCACTGTCTTTAAGCGCAGTTACCACCCATGGCTTCCCGTTTTCCGTCCATCAGCAGCCGACAGTAGCAGATTGTACAACACCCCCCAGGGACGCTGAATGCACACATGCCTGTGAAAGCTGGCCAAAAAGGAGAGACATCCACAGTGTAGTGCTGAACAGCCTCCCCCCAAAAATTAGGGCCCCACTTTTATGAACTTCCATCAAAAAACTCATTCTGTCAAAAAAGGTATTCAAACTTACCACCTCTGGGTTATTTTATATATTAACAAAATATCATTACACTAAGTTATAGATGAGTGGCACAAGAAATGCCTAAAATGCCCGAGAATTAAAATGTTTGTAATCAATGAATGTTTTGATCAAACACAAACAAAACTTTCACAACCGACGGTCCCTACGTCTTCCCTCCGTAAGTGACCTGATTCTTCTTTACGTCTCCTGTTAGGTTCACCTGCCTGATCAGGAGTTCACATTTGCCTACTTTAGTTAGTTTCTGCCACCACTTCTTTTACATATCTTTCCATATTATGTCAAAACATTCAAAACAGTTCCTTGGAAATGTTCTTTTACTGACCGCCTTAAATCATCTCTCACTTATTTTACTAACTTCAAATGACATTTTAAAAGGCACTTGGCTTTCTATTTTCAGGCTTCCTTGATCTTGAACGTTGGTCATTACAAAACACTTAACAACGTCACTCTTGTTGCATGATATTTAGAGAGGAAACTCTCCAGAGAGCGGAGGCTTAAGTCCACTATGCTCACCTTAAAAGTATTATTTTTTATAACACTAGTGATGGTAATATGTGAGATAAAGTAAAAGCTTTCCAAAGATAGCCTTGATACTTTACAAAGTCAAATAAATTTAATTATACCAAAAAACCTTTTCTAAAACTGCATTAAAATTACAGTGCAATCATCTATAATTTTATAGAAATTTCATTTTAATTTCAAAACTATGACTAAATTAAACAATATACATCACCACTCATGACAATAATTTCATAATCATTTAAATGTTTTAACTAGTTACAGTAACATAATTAGCACATATATTTTAATATTCAGTGTGCATTCTATTATTTTATACTATGTACAAAGTCTTTTATGTAAATGTTCAATTATTGCACAGATTTTCAAGAAAAGATTCTAAAACTAAAGTGAACTAAATCTGCCGCTTCACAGCCCAAAGCAACTATAATCCCCAGAATATAAGTACTCTAACCTAAGAAGGAGATTGTTCTTTTTTAAAAATGAGTAAAAGGATTATGAAGTTATAAAACATTTATAAATCAAAAATTGATCTGAGTTATCAAAAAACTCTTTCATAGGAAAAGCTTCATAGAGATTCTTTTAATACTATTTTAATATCCAATTTCTAAAACATGTAAGCATGCCAAAAAGCTAAAAGAACTACAATGACATTAGGCTTTACTTTTTTGCTTTATTAAAAATGTTCAGAAAATAACTGCTTCCAAACACTCTCTTAATTTTAATAATTAAAAAGTAAGAGAAAATCAAAGTAACTATGGCTCTTTGAAATCATCCTTGAGAAAGAAACAGAAGAACAAACTTCACTGAACGAGTCTGTGTATTTTGAAAGTTTAATCGTCTTATTAGATTCAAAAAATGTACATTAAGAAAACTAGTATTTTGTCTCTCATGTGTATTACAAATATTTTTCTCATTTTATTATGTCTTTTTAGTTATGTTTAAGGTATTTCTTGCCATACATATGAAGCCAATAAAATCACATAGAAATGTCCATTCAGTGGACAACTGTTCTGTCATAAGTTTCACAAAATAAAGTTAATTTGAAAGAAGTAAAAATGGCCAGAAAAAATAAAGAAAATTAACTTTATTAAAGAAAAATTTGTTAAAATAATTTTAAAATATAGTTCCTCAGAAAACATGGACATATCAAAGGAACACAATACAAAGTCCAATCAAAGGGTCATGTATATATAGGATATTAGTTTGACCTTTTTTTTTCAATAGTGGCAACTCAAATCAGTGGTAGACAGATGATATGGGAAAATTGCTAACCGGTCAAAAAAAAATAATCCACACCAAAAAAATACCAGACGAATGAAGATGTAAACAAAAATAAAGTCTTAAAAGTTATAAAAGAAAACATGGGAGTGTTTACTCAAAACTTTAGAGTAGAAAAGACCTTCCCAATAAGGTACATAACTGAGAACCTATAAAGAAAGAAACCTATAAATATGACTAAAGAAAAACAATACGGCAGTGACTAAACGACCTGTCCCCATGGAGGCTACTTTCTAATGGGCTGAGGTACACACAAAACGAACAAAGATATTCTGCAGGTGGACGCGATAAGTGCAATGAATAAAGATAAAGTAGGAGAAGAAAAAAGGTAGAGATAAGTGGTAAGGCAGAGAGACAGACAAGCATGGAGGGATGTTGTACGACACGGGATGCAGAGAAAGCTCCTTTGTTTGACTAACGTCTGAACAGAGCACTGGATTACGTGTGGCCGTCAGCCATACAGGTATCGAAGGAACGAGTGCTCGGCCAGAGAGAAAAGGAAACGTGAGGCACTCAGGTAGCTGTGAGGACCAGGTTTAAGAAGCAACCAGCCACCAGTGCGCTGGAACGGAGGGAGGGAGCGCAGTGGTGGATGGAGAGAGAAAGCTCAGAGTCGGGCTCAGAGCCGGAGGCCAGCGCTTACTCCGAGTGAGGAAGGAAGCTGGTGCAGGATTTTAAGCAGAAGGGTGACATGAGGTGACTTAGCTTAAAAAGATCGCCACAGCAGCTGTCTTGGGAACCACGGGTGGCATGAGTAGTAGCTGGAAGGCCTAAGTAACCCAGAGGATGGGTGATTTCTCACATATACACACACACACCTGTAGGAAGTTATGGTCATGGAACACAATTTAAATATTATAAAAGATGAAAAGTAGAAATAATATAACCTACCAAAGCTAGGAGATTTAAACTGTACATAAGTATGGAGGTTCCTCAAAAAAAACAAGAATTGATCTACCATATGATCCAGCAATCCCTCTACTGGGTATTTATCCCAAAGACTTGAAAACCCATATCTGAAAGATATTTGCACACCGATGTTCATAGCAGCACTATTCACAGTGGCCAGGACATGGAAGCAACCAAAGTGTCCTATGATAGATGATTGGCTAAAGAAGCTGTGGTACATATATACAATGGGATATTACTCAGTCTTAAGAAGAGATGAAATACTGCCATTTGCAACAACATGGATGGACCTTGAGATAATCAAGCTAAGCGAAATAAGCCAGACAGAAAAAGTTGAAAATCACATGATATCACTTATATCATGAGATATAAACCTAAAAGCAGCAAAGGAACAGGACAAACAAACAGAGACACATGGACTATAGACTAGTGTTTACCAGAGGGGAGAGGGTGGTGGAGGAGGGGGGGAAGTAGACAGAGTAAAGGGGGTCAAATATATGGTAACTGAAGGAAACTAGACTTTGGGTGATAAACACACGACAATATACAGATGTCAAATTATAATGTACGCCTGAAAATTATATGATTGTATTAACCAATGTTACCCCAATAAAGTTAATTAAAAAAAAAAATAAGGTGTACATAAGATAGGAAAATAAGTTCAAAATAACCACAGACAAAAAAACAAACAACAAACAAGAAAAAAACATTTGCAACTCATATCACAGGTAATGGGCTCATCTCTCTAATGTGACATTTTCCTTTGTTACCACAAAGAGACAGAAGACTAACCACCCGACTGTGGGCACAACCAGCAAAAGCATCAAAGAACAAGTCACAGGGAAGAAAGCAAAAACGCGCAGGCAGAAAAGGATGGCCTCACTCAGTCATTTACTTACAAAAATAAAAAACAAAAAATCTCAAGACAAACACATAGACACATGTATCTTTGTGTTTCGTAACTGACTCAGCAATTACAGTTCCAGGAATTGAGTCTATAAGTATAAACTTGCATATGTAATATGGCCTATAGTTTCCATTTTTGTTAAATTCTAACAAGTTATGAAATTAAGGTTATGTGTTTTCTTGTAATTAAGTATGTAGCTTCCTCAATGTTGTAAGTTTACTGCTGGGTTAATAAACGTTTCTGGCAGTTCTCCGTGCGCCAGGCACTATGGCAGGTGAGGGGTACGCGGCTGCGAACAAAACAGTCCCTATTTTCACCGATCTATAACAGAGGTGATAATAAGCATCTAAACAAGTTGTATATACGCACATTTATATACATGATATAGAGATTTTTTAAAAATCTACAAATACTTTAAAAAGAATTCTCAATTAGAATTTCTAACTTATACCATATTAGCACTTCGTACTTTTGTAGCAAATCATATTTTTAAATTAGCTTTGTAAATGTATTAACACACATTAACATATAATGAAACATATCTGTCTTATAAGGGCTATCTTCTTTATCAATTTAGACCCTCTTTCCTAATTTTTATGTGTTTTTTTCATGATTACGTATACAAAAGTTTATCTTAGCTAGGTTAAGCAAATTCACACAGTATTTCCAAAAAAAAAAAAAACATAGCTAGGCAGACCAATGGTAGTGAGCCAGCTTGCTGGCAAGTTTCTTAGAACAGCTAAAGACGTGAGAGCGGGGGCCGGAGGGTAAACGCCACAGTGGACTCGCACCAAAGCCCGAGCGCTGTCCACCTCGTCCTTTCCAATCTCGGTGCCACCACGGCCCTCGCGCACGGCCTCCATCTGGCTGTGCTCCCGGCCTCTCCACTTTCCTGTCTACAGTCCCCGCTTCCCCCAGGCCCCAAGATTCTCACTTAAAAATACAGCTGCAGCAGAAAACTTGCACAGAACAGGTTTTGTTAATCTATTCTGTTTAACTACAAAACAGAAGGTCCCTCTATTCTATACTCTTGTTTAATAAGCCTAGTCTCAATCATGTCGAGAAGGCCACATTGCTATGAGCCATCTAGCACAAGACGAGGCATACACTACCAAGTGTAGGCTATAGTTAAAAATTGTACTTTTCAATAATATAGTATTAATGATTTTCAAATAAACCACTTGTCAAACCTAAAACCCAAATTCTTTAACAACACTTACATGTCTAAGAAGTAATTCTAGAAGCCAGTTTAGAAGTTCTACTGATGAATCTTTTCTTTGTGTCTTCAATAACTTATTTAAAAAATGTATGATATCTATTAGCAGTTTCTCATCTTCAGTACAAGCAGGAAGCACTTGTAAAAACCTACAATGAAGAAGACAATAATCATGGTTTCTAGCTCTTAAAGCGGTGTGTTGATAAATATTTAATAAGCAGCTGAGGAACTGGGTGCTGCTTTGTTGTCTGCCAATTTCCATTGTCTAAATACCCGCTGTGGCGACTGCAAGCCACCACTGTGACAGAGCTGAGAGATGGCCAGCAGCACACCATGCCGCAGCATTCGACGACACAGACAGATATAAATAACCTTGAGAACACAGATCACAGCAGTGTTGTAAGATGATTAGGAGATAATAACTTCTGCATAATCATTAATTTATTTTCATATAATTTATTTAATTGTAACTTTACATAGTTTTTTTAAATGGCTCCGTTGAAACCAACTAACTTGCAAAAATCCTGAAAATTTAACCATCAGCTCTCTCACAAGGCAGCACCAGCTGGCTCCAGCAAACCACTGAAAAAGCCAAGGCAGATATCTGAATTGTGAGAACCAGCCTAAATAAAGGAGTCGGCCTTTCGCAAAACCATTTAACCCTGCGTTCTGAAAACTGCACACTTTATGTTTAGTATGAAAGTTACGTATTTTATACCAGTTACATGAAAATGAAAACGTGAAACTGCTGCCAGCGGCCGCTCAGCGGTCTTGTCTGTGTCCAACGCAGCAGCCATCTGCTGCCAGTTAAACGTGTTAAATTTATAAGCCAGAGCCTTCCCAAGAGCTACTGATGCACCACCACATGGTAATCAGCTCCATGAAATTCAGAGCATAAAGAAAAATGAGGCAGAAAAATGCAAAAGCAACAAAAAACAAACAGCCAGCTGCAGGTGAGCCACACCTATTAGTGAACCCACGGATGTCTTGGCACGTTTATAATACAGATGGGAACACACGCTCATATCTTATCCTCATCATTTACCTTTATAAGATAAAAGAATTTTCCATGATAGGATATTTACAAAACTGTTATAAGCTTATTAATAGTTCCTTATAAAATGCAATGATTCAGTGAAAAATGTTCTCTTTTGCTGTTATGAGATATTTATCACAGCTAATAAAAAGCCTGGGTTTTCTCCTTCTATGAAAACCTGTCTCATGACAGTGACAGGAAGAACATATGCTCTCACCCCCAAAAGCGTGGAGAAGAGCCCAAACACGATGTGACCCAGGTCTTGCCAGCTGCAGACTGGGGCTTCCACTGACCTGTTCAGCGCGGTGTGCCACGCCAGGGACTTCGAGGGAACCCCACATGGGCCAGGGCTGCTCTTCAAAGACAGTCTGTCATTCAGAAAATAGAAACTCATCCTCGTGACAGCAGCCCTCACTTCCCTGTGCCCTGCAGCCTGAACGATGGAATGGAGACAGTCCTTCAGTCCACTGGCAGTGTGCGTCATCTTCAGAGAAAGCATGTCCTCTGTGGACAACTTCAACGTGTCTAAAAATCTAAACCAATAGAAAAAGAGAAAGACACAAAAACTATTTAAATAAGAGCTCGGTTTTATGATACACTCTCTCCCAAAAGTTGTTTTACCTTCATTTTCTTTTAATTAAAGGTTGACTCACAGCCAAAAGAAAATCCAGTGTACACCTGTCGATATTAGGCTTTTACACTAGCATCTGAAGTGTTTATATTGACATTTTCCTGATTACGCAAATATGAAGTAATTTTCAATGAAATAAGAAAGTACTGCCAGATTAGAATACGAAACTATTCAGAAGTAATAACTGTCACTCCACAGTGACGAACTTCAGACCCGCCCTCACCAACCCCTTACCCTAACACACAGCAATCTCCCTACTGTCTACATCTATTAACTAACCAAGCTTTACATAAGCTCGAAGACAGCACAGGTGACCTGTTTTTTAATTCAATTTCCTTGTGTGATAGTTTTTAAAAAGTAACGAATACATGTATTCTTTAAAACTAAATAAAAATTATAAGCTTCAGTGCCAAAGCAGAATCATATGATAATAAGTACAAAAACTACTTGACCTAAAGGACAAATAAGACCTAACTAATCAGTTATAACTAGTTAAATGCGAATGCTTTTCCAACTAAAAGGAACAGCTTACTCTTGGATTTGCGTTTCGGAGTTCATTTGCTTCAAAAGATTGTCACTCCCACGATACCATGCCAGGTTCCACGCTATTCTCAGCATATCTGAGACCGGCTTCAAGGCCAAACAATCAGCAGATAAGGGCAAAACTATGGAGTACGGACTCACAGCATGGTGGCCAACTGCATGCACTGGCAGGTGATACCTAGAGAAGATGCACACAAATAATTACAGATTTTCAAATTCTTACACTCCACTCAAAAGGATGGAGGGGTGTTGGGGGAGGGAGGGCGGCGAAAAAGGTCAAAGAGATTAAGCACAAATGGATAGTTACAATATAGACATGGAGATATAAAATGTACTATAAGGAAAATAGTTAACAATGTTACAATAAATACTTAAGGGGGAAGAGGGGAAATAGATTTAGTAGGGTGATCACCGTGTGAGTTATATAGATCTCTAATCACTATGCTGTATAATTGAAACTAATGTTATTGTACACCAACTATAATTGAAAACAACTCATTGAATTGTACAATGTAAAGACGAGCAACTGTCTATTATATTTCAATAAAGCCAGGTAAAAAAAAAAAAGGAAAAAAAAAAGAATGAGCACCAAATGGAGGATGGAGAGGTGTTTTAGAATGGGAGGCCTACGTGGAAGGCCATGCACCAAACGAAAAGAGGAAAGGCTATCAATCAACAGTCAATCCTTTAATAAGTTAGAAAACGAACAGCAAATTAAGCCTAGAGAACACGGAAGGGAGAAAATAATAAAAAGCAGAGAGAACTACATCATGAGCAGTCTTAGAAACGGCCACACACCCACCACACCGGCAACGATTTTAACGACGACATCACTGCGACTGAAGGAGTAAGGAAACCCCTTCTTCTCCCCATGGACAAATACGGTCCCGGGCTAACGCTCTGGCTCTTTTCTCTACCACAGCCAAGTAGGTAAGGACGTCGCCAGCCTCACTAAGCTGATTCGCTAGACTGGGAGCAGCTCCCCAGGTCTGGACTGGGACGTGTGGGGTAAACCGTAAATGCGTAACAGGAAGCCGCAGCGCTGAGCGTCCCTGCGGGCTGCGGCCCTGGTGACACGCTTGGTGGGGACCAGGGAACTGTGCCTATGCACACTTACTAGACATCCTATTTTCTCTAGACTTGGGCTCCTCAGCCAAGACAGCTCCCAGCACCCACACACGGGCAGGAGGGAGAAGACCCATGAGTTAACAACTGCTGAATGCAGGCTGAAGGGCAGGCTGATGGTCCCTGTGCAGCTCTTTCGACTTCTGTGTAGACCTGAACAGCACCCAAATAAAAACTTGGTGATGGGGACATACGCCGACTGGACTCCCCAAAGCCCCACTGCGAAGGAAACGGTAAAACACACAAGTCACGTGGTTTAAATGCCAGATGAAAACTGACACATTACAGATTCCGATTTCCTTTTCCATAACAACATTCAAGAAAATCAAATAAATAAATCTGTTACCTTCTAAACACGGAGACAGGCAAACTGAAGACTGATGGTGAAGAAGGTTTACTGGGAGGAGTCACAGACCTGTGTCATAGAAGGAACACAAAAGGAGAGAGCTGAGTGGACGGCGGCCCTGCCTAACACACACAGCTTGCTTCACCGCCGGAAACTCAAAGCACCAGCTGCAACTGGGTCCAGCATTCGGCGCAGTTCCAACGCGCTTGCTGCTGCCTGGGTTTGCTTACGATTCACCGGATACGGGTGCTGTGCTGGCGGGTGGATCTGCGTCCCCGCCTGCCGACCCTGCTCAAAGTCAGGTTAATGCAACATTATCATCCGAAACACCTTCCTGAAGGTTTTTTTCAAATAAAACGTTAAAGAAAAAACAAAATTGAGAGCATGTACTGAAAAATGTATTGCTGATGAAAATCACTGTACTAACTTTTACGTTTTGTACTTATAATGTTCAAAAATAGAAGTTCAGGGTGACTTTCAGCCAATGAGCTTTTTAAACTGGAAGTCGCCCCAAGGTGTCGCTACCATGAAAAGCATGACCTTCGTAAGCCAAAAATGTCCATGCGTTGCTATAAGATTGCATCAGAAAGCTCAGATAAATAATAGAGAGTAAAAACTTTAAATTCTTAGGGCTTACCACATATCCATTCTTGATACTTCATCAAATAACAGAAGACAAAATAATGCTCCGACTTCAGTCACGATGGCACAATCTTCATGAAATATCAAGGAAACTGAGAAATAAAAAGCAGCATAACTTTATGAAATATCTTTCCCTCCAGAAAGAATAAACTTCAAACTTAAAATATCTTAACTCAGAGAGGATCACTTCACACATCATATAAATGTCTAACGACTGTGCTGTTCACCTAAACCTAATATAATACCAAATGTCGACTATAATTGAAAAATAAGACTTTAAAAGTTGAAAAAACATTCATTCGTTCATTCATTCATTCAATAAAATACCTTCACTCAAAGGGAAGAGCTGCCACTCTCAGGGGAAGCCACGTCAACCCAGATAAATCGGCATCATTTACACAGTGGCTCTCACACCTGCAAATGGCCCATGACGGCCCTGAGCTCCTGTTCGGTGGGCACGGACACTGCGAAGCAGGAACCACACCCGCAGGGCCGGGCACGAGGTCCCGTCGGGTTCCGTGAAGCAGAGAAGCCAACCCGCCCGGCTTCCAGGACGGTGTTGCCAGGTCACGCGACTGCAGCTAGAGTCTGCTCACTGAAAGGCCTCCCTATTTTATAATCTCCACCTTCTGCTACCGACGTAGTCAGAGAACTTGGATTTGAGTGTAAAACATGTTTGCGCTCGGGGTGGTGTTTCGGCTTGTGCGTCTCCCTTATCACAACGAGGTAATGGAAAAAGAACGGGTCGGAACTGGCAGATGAAAGGCTGGCACCAGCCACCACCACTCGGCGAAGCGCCCTCGTCCAATTCCTTGACATTAACGAGCCTCGGTTTTCACCCTTGTAATGCTCCCAGTGCTACAATTTCTCAATGCTTGAAATCTATGAAATTCTAACCAAACAGGTATGATAGCTGTACCAATCATGCAGGAATAACAACGTAATAGTTAGCAGATACAGGGAAGCAACAAAAAATTAGTTTTAAAAGAAGGTATTTTTCCTAACTGTAAGAAAAGGAAAACATCATTATATAATAGGCATAATTAAAAATAGCAATGAAATAGTAAAGAAGCAGAGACCCGTGTAAGAATTTACAGTAAAGTATACATTTCCTATCAGTGGAGATGAAATGAGACAACAGTATTTTCAAATACATAAGAAATTATTGCAGTGCAATTGCCTACAATATGGAAAAAACAGATCCCTACCTTACACTACATACCAAAATCAATTCTAAGTAGATTAGAGACCTAAGTTTTTGAAACAACACTTATAAACAAACATATTAAGAGAAAGTACAGAAGCATATTTGGAATTTGGAATCGGAGAAGGCCCTCCTTTTAAAGCATGATGAAAAGCCCACTTGCTATAATAGAAAAGCTTTATATATTTCCATTAATATTAAAGGTTAAAGATATAATAGATTTTAATAGAAATATTGAAAGAAAATCTTAACATAAAATCAGGCACACGGTTTATATTTATGTCATATAAAGAACTCCTACGAGTACCCAAAAGAAATTAAATTTTTCATTTTCCTGCTGTGCTTCCACCTGGTGTTCGCACATTAAGGACCCACCCAGGGACACTTCCTCTGGCCCAGGAACCCACCCACCATGACAGTTCCTGTCACGCTGCATCATGCATTTGCTTTTAGGTCTCCCACTCCAGTGTAAGCTCCAGAGGGTCATTTACCAAGCTCATCAAAATGTCCCAAGGGCCTAGCGCTGTACCCAGCACATAGTAAGTACTCGATAAATGTTTCCGGAGGAATAAAGTTTCCTGCTTGAGGACCTGGTTAATAACTAATTCGGGAGACAGACTAGCTTCTCCATCCAGCCCAGCTGCTGGTTGTATAGACTTCATGCCCTAGGACCTGGTCCTTTTTCTGACTAGAATTTGGCTCAACAATCCTTTCTTTTAGAGGAAACAACAACAACGACAAACTAATTTTGCCCTAAAACTAAATCCATTAATGAGATTCTGTAATTCATTTTCAGACTCACTGAAGTAATTTTTGCAAACATCAATGACACAGAAAAGTTGTTAAATACCCAAAGGGCAAATCATGGTGCCTCAGAAAGTGGCTGAATCCAGTAGGTGCTCATAATTAGTTGAATGCCTAAATAATTTAAATCAAATTATAAGTGAAAAGGTAAACCAGGGACTAAATTCCACTGAATGAGGTTAATAGGAAGGTAATTATTAACAGCATTAAAGAAAACCAGAGATCAATAATTGCTACTCTTCTAGATCAATCTATAGAAAATTATAAAATTTTATACCCTATTCAAAACTTTACGAGCCTGAACACCCTGAGTCTGTTTAGAACTTCAGCTGGTCTGGAACTTTACCAATGCTAATAAATAAACGGTGTCCTATTCGCTTGGCAAACAGAAACCATCAGAAGAAAACGCTTAAATAAAATGACGATATTCTAATCTATATTCTGATAATACTTTGAAGATATATATCGTTTGTTTTTTACATGCCTGATAACTGACAAGGTTAAGCATATTGAGACATTTGATCAAGATGTCTCTTGTAGAATATTTAAAAGCAGTGGCTTAAACTTCTAGAAAGTAAAATGGCACAAAACGTTACAAAGCTCTCTACTGAGAGCAGTCAGAAGAGAACAAGATAACGTGGGATTTTTCCGTCTAAACACATTACTAAATTACAACCAAACGGAATTGGGTTTTTAGAAAAATCACACTCTACAACAGAAGGCAGCGGTGGCCACAGCTGCCGCTCTGCCTGCTCACAGGCCATCTGGGCACCAGTGCCAAGTGTCAGGGTGCGCGGACGATGAGGCTGTAGCCTCCTCAGCTCAAGGGTCTACTCGGTGACAGGACTGCCAGGAAACGTCCACAAAGCATTAGGCATTTTCCACTGACTAAAAAAACTTTGCTATTATGTTCGTAAAACAGAAAGTATGTTACCTACAGGTAAAGAAGAGCAAGCTTAAGCTCGACCTCGTTATTAGCAGAATGGACGTTCCTCACCTCTGAGTAACAGGGTCAGGAGAGACGGCTGCTGAGCGAGAGAAACCCGCACGACGGGGTCGGCACAGAGAATTTTCCTCAGCAGCGCGAGGCTCGGCTGCACCAAACACTCCATGGCCTGGCCGGGGGACACACGGTTACTGACCTTCATCAGTTCTCAGACGAGATAAAGTATACTATAACAATGCATTACATGCTTATTACCTTACTCTAAAGTTTATGCTTTTTTTTTTATCAAAGTTGTGTAAAATAAAAATGCAAATAAATATTAAGAATTTTCCACTGAAAATAAAGTTTGTATATATTTCTGCTTACACATGTTATAGAAATTTTAAGAATAGTTTTCCTTTTTATGAAGCACCCCACTTAGAAATAAAAAAAAAAAGTGAACAAGGTAGTGGATGTTACTCAGGATATAAACTCCAAGTATTTACCCAAATTCAGCTGAATTCACCTTCAGATCTGATTAACAAAAATATCAATCTGTAAAAAATATGTCTAGACACACATGAGGCTTACCTCGCCATCCTGACCCACACATTCATTTAAGTACTCAATTATCTTGTCAATTAAGCATAACTTTTTCACCACAGCATGCATTTTAATATCTGTAGACAAAAAAAAAGTTGCTAAAAGTTAAAGAACATTTTCTTTAGTTTTAAAAATATAAAACCAATATCGATATAACTTTCAAACTATTAAAAATAGTTATACTTGATGTTGAAATGAGACGATGAAATATTTAACTTTTTGCTCAATATACATCTAAACAATGTGAAAACTTTTAAGTAACAAGCATACCTTACTCCTTACTCTTGTGATGTAAAAAACTTAAAAAATAAATGAATCAGTTCAGACTCTGAGTAGAATTTTATGTATACAAATGAATCCTTTTATTTGTACGTGACAAATTTTCCTTATAATTTTCACTGACAATTCTTCTTTTCTAAATCCATCACCTCAAAATCTTTAGAATTCTCCACAAGTTAATATGCAAATATGGCTTGCAACATGATCATTTTTCTATTACTGAAAGATCTCTAACCTCAACTGTTAATAACTATAAAGAGAAAGGGATTGTAACATACTCCACGTCCTTCTGATTATACAAACTCTTTTTATAAACGTGTACACGTGTGTGTGGACACACTGCTATGGACTGAACGTTTATGTCCCCCAAATTCACATAAAGAAACCTAACCTCCAACGTGATGGTGGTGGGAGACGGAGCCTTTGGAGGTGATGAGGGCATGAGGGGAGAGCCCTGGTGAACGGGATCGGTGCCCTGATCAAAGAGACCCCTTCTCTTTGTGAGGACACAGTGAGAAGACACTGTCTATGAACCAAGCAGCGGGCCCTCACCAGACACCGAATCTGCTGGCACCTTGACCTTGGACGTCCAGCCTCCAGAACTGCGAGATGAATTTCTGTTGTTTAGAAGCCACCCAGTCTATGCTATTCTAGTATAGCAGCCCCTATGGTCTAAGGCACACAGACACACACAGACACACACAGACACACACAGACACACACACACACACGGCTTCAAAATCTCTAGTTGCTTATGGATTAGGTACAAGTATTTAACCACTTACAGATTTTCTTATCCTGTTGTCCCGCATCCTCAGTGAATACATGCATTAAGAAAACACACACGAATTCGCGTGTCCATACTGGATCCACGCCATCCCTGCGAGCCCCTTCGGCTGCCACTTTGACTCCAAGCAGTTTTCCCTCCCCCAACACTGTGCGCACCACGATGACACGCTGTATTTTTGAAATGTTAACAATACTGAAGGAATATTTTCTAAAAGTTTTTGATCTTGTTAGCAGAAGCTCTCCACACTTCTAGAGCGTTATTTTCTGCAGTCTGTAGTGTAGTTATTAAAGCCAAAAAATATGTTGCATTTGCTTTTTCAAATTACTCTCACTCCAGTTTCCACTCATGTCAGGATAGGGATGTTAACCGTGCCCCGACTTCCAACTCAGAAGAAAATCTTTTTATGTGGGTGCACAGTTATCATTTCTCTCAAATGTTAAAGTTAAATTACATATATCACATACAGGGAATAATAAAAAACTAACCCAAAGAATGGAAGCCTGTGGAATAACAACGCTGCAAACAAAGTTAACAGTATGTTTTACTAGTTGTTTTAAAAATAAGCCTTTAAAGAAAAAAGTTACAATACATACTTTTTATTTTATCCACCCACAAAGTATTGTTTGATTGACTTCTCTAAGCAAGATAGAACAAACTGAAAACGTGTACTAGGTAAACTGAGAAAGAAACAGGCAATTTTCTGTTAATCAATATTTTGGAAGGAAGAAAATTCCCTCAGATGACATCCTACAGGCCAAATAATGATAATGCAGAGCAGGGATAGACAAACTTTTTCCGTAGTAAAGATCTAAATAATAAAGGGGTGAAGCTTTGCTGGACACACATGGTCTTTGTCACATGTTCTTTGTTTTTGGTTTTGTTTTTATTTTTTTTAACGACTTTTTAAAAATGTAAAAACCGTTCTTAACTCAAAAGCTGTTAAAAAAAAAAAAAAAAAAGTCAGGCGCAGGGTGGATCAAATCATAGTTTTCCAGGCTGACACTACTACACACAGCAATCTAAACCCATTACCGGCAGTAGAGCGATCGTTTTAAAACACATTACCTTGCATAATCACAGCTAACTGTTCCGCTGCTGACTTTCTCAAAACAAGATCGATATCATCTGAGATAAAGATTTCATACACCTTCTCAACAGTCTCCAACTGCAAACCAAAAAAAAAAAAAAGATTTTCATCTACTTCCAATTCTAAAATTCTATAGTTCACGTGACAACAAAAGCTGGAAAGTCAATGCACCTAAGTAACAGGTATATGTACGCGTAAATCTGCAGTGACAGCGAGGTCAGGGAGGGACAGAGATCTAAAGCACACAGCCCCAGGCCACGTGAGCCTCTC
Organism: Pteropus medius; assembly: GCF_902729225.1. Lineage (NCBI taxonomy): Eukaryota > Metazoa > Chordata > Mammalia > Chiroptera > Pteropodidae > Pteropus > Pteropus medius. Next base: position 5,097,084 of record NW_024340849.1, on the reverse strand, counting down.
CTCACGGCTCCCTTTGCTGGGAAGTCAGTCACAATTCCATGGGAAACATCCCTACAGGCAGCCCCAGGCAGCCCTGAGCCATCGACCAGTGACCGGACAGTGACAGCATTTCTCTGCTGCCCCCAGAAGCATCGGCTGGCATTCCCTTGGCCATTTCCTTTCCTCCCTCCCAGGGACCGAGCCACAGACAGCTGTGACCTGGTGGCCAGCACTCCCACAGAGCCACCCCTAACCAGTCCCCGACTGCCAGTTCATGCCAGGACAGAGTCTGAGGAAGGAAAAGGGGGAAAGAAAAGATCGAAGACGACACTCCTGTCTCGCCCGGGCTGCCATCTGCTGGCCCCGCCGTGGACTCGCAAAAGGCAGTCCTATGAGGCCACCCCGCACCTCGCTCCCTGCCACTCGCAGGGCAGAGGAGTGACTACCGGTGGTCAGAACTCAGGGAGGCCCCAACGGGAGCTGGTGTGTGGCTGGGGACGGTTCTCCAGTCCTTCGGCCAAGGCTGGCACGTGGCCGCAACCCTTTAGGTTAGAACGCTGGCTGCGCTTCCCCATTTTAAAAACCCATTGTGTTTTCGTGTGGCCGTGGGGGGCCGGTCCACACTTTGCCCTCAATATAACTGTTTTCTCCTCTTATGATAAAGAGGCTGAAAATTTTTATCGTAGGAACTTTTTTTTGATATTATAGGCAATTCCCAACATAAGAACAAGAAGAATCCCCGAGTTTTATGTCAGTGATATATATTTTTAACAGTTGTCACAGAATTTCTTTCCGCTAGATTAACTTTACATTATACTTAAGATAGTATTCAAATTAATTTCATATCCAGTGTATATGAAAAAGGACATAGTGCCTGGCATATAGTAGGCACTCAAGAAAAATCTGTTCAATAAATAAACATACCCAGGGGCCAAATGAAGCCAGAGCACAATTTTGAACCAGCCACGAATCACCACACTTGAAGCTGCCAGTCCCCTCCCCTCCATGGCAAACACAAGCCATGCAATAAGAAATGTGACATCGAATAACCACACAGCAACGAACTCGAAAGTTACAGCCACCTTAATAACGAGCTCTTTTCTGTCATCCAATTTGAGTTCGATAGGCTTTTTCACAATAAATAAATTAGTAACTCTGGAGAGGACTCTGGCATCGATGGATGGGCGCTTCCTGTCTGCCCCATCTTCCCTTGTGAGATGACATGCTAAAAGCTTTAACGCCAGCGAACGGACCCTAAGGAACAAAGTGTTAGTCAGATTTTGTCATATACAAACGTCCATAAATTATAAAGCCCTATAATCACAACAAATTATTATATGTCAACACGGTAATTAGCCATACTTATGCTGACATTATTAGTAATATTACATTTCTTCTATTAAAATATTTAGTGTATAACTACAATTCTTTCTACTTTTATAAACATCAGAAATAAAGAATGATCGATAATTACAAATGAAGAAGACAGACTCACTGACATTGTCAACTGCACAGTCAGTATCACTGTGAACTTCAGTAAGTCGACCTGCAAATTAAACCTGGAACTCCTGCCTCCAGGTCTAGCGCTCTGTCAATCATAAAAATTACCGCAGACCCATGATCAGAGTGTAAACATCAGGCCGAACTCCAAGTGGAGTCAGCACAATGATAAGTGTGATAGCATAACAATACAGAAAAATCTTATAGTAGGGACCAAATAGATTCCCCTCAAATATGAAAATGGAAATTCTTTTGATTCCCACCAAAATTCTATTTTATCTGGAATGAATGAGGATTAAGGTCAGTTGAGTGCAAGGTGGGAGATTTCGAGAAAAGATCAGATGCTGCAAACAATGAGACGAAACGGAAAAACAGAAAACCATCCAGAGCACGGAGGGTGCTGAGCTGGAAGCTACTGAAAGAACCAGTTACCTCTCACTCCTCCCATGGGCTCTTAGACTGCATGGGAACGGGGCAAATTTTACGCGATAATCCAAGTTCCAGGGTTTAAGCACTGCTGCTAAGACAGCGAAAACCTGCGTATCCACCACGGAGCCCGCCCTACTGCAGCTACGGCTGGGTCACCTTGCTGTGTCCCACCACCCTGAAGACCCCCCATCATCACACTGACCTCGCTTTATCGCAAATAATAATGCGTAACCGATAAGCTCTCTCTTCTGAAGCATGTGCCTGTCTGTGTTGTGTCCTCTGTTCCCACAGCTGACCACGGTTCTTAGGCACATGCAGACACTCAGTAGGTGCCTCCCAAGGCTAAGCAGGAATTCACCGTCATAGTATTAACAGCTATCACACTCTAAGGTGGTGTGATAAGTCAGGCAAACTGCTCCCGTCCCACTTCTCACCTCCTGAAAGCTTAGCACATCTGTACGCTCTCCCTTTGTTCCCTCCTTCCAAGCCAAAGCTGTCTGCATTGAGTTAATGCAGAGATAGTCACCAACCCCGGTCAGAAAGCCAGAGTGGGACATGCAAAGTATATACTCACGCATCTCCTCCTCTTGTACGTAAATTTAGCCTGGGGCACCAGAGTCCATTTATTCTACTCTCTTTCAGCGAATATATTTTGAGCATATTTATGCCCAAGGAAGTCTATGAAGTGCTGAGGACGTAAAGACTGGCCAATGGACAGTGGAGTTTGTCTAGTGGAGTTTATGGCCTGGTGGGTTGGGGTAGAATTAATCAAGTAATGAAAGTAAATACGTAATTCGAATTCTCTTGAGTTCCATGTAAGCGAGGTCAGGCCTCGCCCTCGGCTCCTCGGGAGGGGGGTCCCTACGTCCCCGGAATGTCCTGCCTGGTAAGAATGTCTTTATTTACCTGGACACCTTGGGCCCCACAGGTGAACAGGAAACACATTTCTATTGTGTTAAATCACGACGTTTCAGGGTAGGGAGTACGACACAGTGCATCGCTAAAGGAGCCGCCCAGGGCCCACGGGCCACGTGTGGAAGCCAATCAACCCCCGAGGGGCACGGAGACCGACTCGCCTGCCCTACCGCTCCCCGTGCCCCCTGAGCTCCCTGCACCACATACGGACCTTCACAATCGCTTCTTTTGATGTCCCTCCTTTAATTCTCTTGATATTTTATTTCCACCTACTTCCTTATTTTTCAGTCTGATCATCTGCCTGTAAATAAGCCACTGTGTTATCCTGATGTAAAGCTCGGAGAGAACAAAACTTTGCCACGAGGACATCTGTTTGTTCCTCCTAGCCTTCTCTGCCGACCCCTCCTCGTCACGGCTCAGTCACCCTCACTCCAAGCTTTCCTTCTCTTCTCAGCGAGGGAAAACCTACGCACTGTCACCTAAAGAGCAACAGAGAAGACTCACGTTGCACTGACGGACAGGGAAGGAAGACACACATTTCTCCTTTTTTCTTTAGTTGAGATGATACGTATACCAAGGGCGGAGGAAAGGACCTTTTTTTAGTTTCCCAGACAGAGGACAAGCCAAACAAATTAGATGCCCGCGTGCTCTGGTGTATGCGGCAGCCAGTCCACTACGCTTTCATGAAAACCTTACTTTTCAGAAGAAATGTTTAGAAAAGGACCACTCCGGTTGGCTAACGATTTCTAAACGAAGGGACAGGACCGTGCTCTATAATTTTTGCAATATGTTTATCTCCACGGCTCTGACACCTGCCCGCGGCACCCCTGGGCAGCCGTGTGCAACGCATGCTGAGCTGACAACTGGGCCGGACGGTGGGGACGCGCGTGAGGGCCGCGTTCAAGGCCCCTGCGCCCGCTCTAACTGCACGCGCCAGTCTCGGCCCCTGGTCTAACAGGGGCCTGGCTTTCTCTCACCTTCTCCGCCCCGGTCTCAGGCCGGCGTCGTTACCACGCTTTCCCAGACCGCCCCATCAACCCCTGCCATCCAGTCTGCTGTACTCACGCTGGCTTCTTCACCAGCAGGAGCCGCAGCGTGGCCTTCAGGCGGGCGGTGCGGGGCAGGGCCCCTCCGTCACCCTCGGGACCCGCTTCGCTGAGGAGAAGAACACAGTTGCCCAGCGGCTCCTCTGTGTCCGCGTAGCCCTGACGGAGCCCATGGCAAACAAAAATAGCGTTCAATTTTATACATGTGGCTTCATTTATTTAACTTAAAAATAAGAATTTTATTGATTGGCAGACAACTTACAAATTGCTTTAAATTCTGCTGAAAAGTCACTCTGCAAAATAACCTACATAAAGAAGCCTACTGAAAACTATATTGAAAAAATAATACTTAAGAACTTCAGGGAAATATGCCAACCTTCTTGACATTTACTAATTTTTGTATTTGCCAAGATTCTAGTGGTGGCACCTTCCCTACGTGAGGCACCTGTCCCCACAGGACGAAGACGAAGTGCTACAGACAGGCTTCGAGGCCCAAGGGCCGGGCTCTCTGCCCTCAGGGGACAGCGTCTGTGGGACAGCGTCTCTGGGGACAGTGTCTGTGGGGACGGCGTCGATGGGGACAGTGTCTGCGGGGACGGCGTCTGTGGGGACGGCGTCTGTGGGGACGGCGTCTGTGGGGACGGCGTCTGCGGGGACGGCGTCTGTGGGGACTGCGGCTATGGCAGTGTTTCCCATCTCCACCTTCTCATCCAAGGGGGCAGCAACCTGAATGTCCCTCGCTCCCGTAATGCCCAGAAAAAGCTTTTTTTCTAAGAGTTTATTAATCAAAGGGTCACTCCAGTCACACATAAGCAGGGACAGAATGCGCAAAGCAAGTTCAGTGACGTACAGTCTGCTGAAGAAGCCCTTAGCTTTCCTGAAAGCCTTTATATAAAGTCAGCTCTATTTTTCACAGCCGCTGCTAACTGCCTGCACCTCACTTTTCAGCCTCCTGCCCAGATAAACGAGGGGCACACAGATGAGCTATCTTGGTTTAACTTTCTGCCAGATGCAGGCAGCCACCCCTTTCTGGCCAGTCATCCACGGTGCCTTCCCGGCTGCTCGTCATCCCTCTCCCGGTGTGACAGCTCTGCTGTTTGCACGTGTTTAAATCAATGTCACCCTCCACAGATAAATGGCATTGCACGCGGGGACCGCACGGAGTACCTGTAGGACTGGAAGGATGGGGCAGAGCGACTCGATAAACCTATCCCAGGTCGGCGCTGTCATCAGCAATCGTCCCTGCAGCAGGTACAGCAGGATGGCTTTGGCGGCGGCATTCACCTGCTCAGCAACACAGAGAAACGACCAACAAAATCAGGTGTCCCCGCGTCACCTCACGTACCCGTAACACTTTATAAAATCTGGAAAGCTGCTGTAATTAACACCTCTTCCTTCAAATGCTCGTATTTCTGTAGCGTCATCTTACATTCAGCTCTCAACCAGTCCTTCCCCCTTAATGTTAAATTTCTTTTTTTCACCTTTAAGGTATATTCTCCCATTGAATAAAAATGTCACTTAGTGAAACAACCTGCTTATTACAACTCCTGTACAGTACTCTACATCCTAGATGGAAAACCTAAGTAACAGTTTTATCTGATTTCTCTGAGAACAAGTATGTCCTGCATTTTGATTCTCATATTTTCTTTAACACGTTTATTTAAATAAACACCGCGACTGAACCCATACATCAAAGACAAGTTTCTTTTCTGTTTCTCATCATACTATCCAGTTATATTAGGATATTACCTCGATTTAGTTGCGTCTCTATAAATAATTACAGTTTTTTGCAGTTACTTTGAACACGCCATACCTCACTTTTGGGCTCCTGAATGCCAAATACAGAGATTTCATACAGAACTTTTGGGTGGAGTAGAAAATGAATTCCATTACAAAGTGAAGACACGGGTTTACTGACGCTATGGATACCCAAACATTCCTATGGGATAAAACAAAAAGTCACTGATTTTTTGAAGGAATTCCTCTTTCATTTGTTTATAATTCAATTCCAACTTTAGTTTTTACTTCATTGAAACATTTCTTTTACTTCCAGAGGATGAAAAAAGATTCTCCTGCCTAAGAGTTTTTCAGTTTGTATGAGATATTTTATGTTACTTTTTGCCAAAAGGCAGAGTCTTGGTAAATTAAATGACCAAACTGCTGAGACAACCAAATATCTTAAAGTTGTTCATTATGATAGACATAAAGAAAATAAGTAACATAATGAACTATATATCCAAAAGAATTAAAGCAGAAACTCAAACAGCTATTTGTACACCCATGTTCACAGAAGCATTGTTCACAAAAGCCAAAAGGTAGAAATAACCCAAATGTCCATCAATAGGTGAACAGATAAAATGTGTTCTATACATACTACAGGTCATTCAGCCTTAAAATGGAATGCAATTCTGATCTATGCTATAACATAGATGAACCCTGAAGACATTTTGTTAAGTGAAATAAACCAGATACGAAAAGACAAAACATATGATTCTACTTATACGAAGTACCTAAACATTCAGGTGCAGACAGAAAGCGGAATCGTGGCTGACAGGAGCTGGGGGGAGGAGGACTGAGTTGTTGTTGTTTAATGGGTACAGTTTCAATTTGGGAAAATGGAAATGTTCTGGAGAGGAATAATGCCGATGGCTGCACAACAACATGAATATATTCAATGCCACTTAACCATACACTTAGAAACGGTAAATTTTACGTTATGTATATTTTACCACGATTTTTAGAAAGCCAATTAGGCATAGCTGAGGAATGAAGCAGTGTACTGAATGACAGCACTGAGAAATCCCATCCAAACAAAACAAAAAAACAGAAAAGATATGGAAAATATAAAAGAGGGACCGAAAGACACAAAGGGTGAAAGGAAAGGTCTAACGCAGCTCTGATGAGAATTCCGCCTGGAGAGAAGGGCAAGGTTAAGAGGAATAAGGACTGAGAATTATCCAGAAATGAGGGCAAACAATGAGTCTTCGGATTATAGTACTAAACAGGGTAAATTTAAAAAAAAAAGAAAAAAGTATACAAAGATGAATTGTAATGAAACTGCAGAAGACCAGAGACAAGGAAAAGATCTTAAAAACAAATAAAGAAAAAATACAAAGAAATTATAACTTAACTGAAAGCAGACTTCTCAACAATGACAGAAGCTGAACAGAGACAAAGAAGTATTAACAAAGTGCTAAGGAAAAGTAGCAGTCAGCCTATAATCCTATAACCAGCCATACTGTCATTCTAAAGTAAGGCAAAAATCAAGACATTTTAAAATAAATGTACCATTAATCACACACTATCCCTGAAAATACTGGAAAACTTATTTCAGTAAAAAGTAGACTAAACCTAAATATTTATCAATAAAGTATATTCAAACTAAAGAGCAGTTAAGATAAATGAACTATGTAGATCTCAAATCCCACTATTAAATGAAAGGACCAGGCAGCAAAAACATATGTATAGTATGAAATTCCTTTTTAAAAAGTCAAAATGATAATATATATATATTACTTATAAAGACATGTATAAATAGTAAAAATATATAAAACAATGGATGGGAAGGATGAGAGTGATTATCTCAGTGGAAGAAGGAAGGGGGAAGAGAAAGGAAAGCAGCTTCAGTTATAACTAATATTTTTATTTCTCTGAATAAAAAAGAATCAGAAGTAAAAGTAGCAAAATGTAAATATTTGTTATATAGAGATAATACTTACAGGAGTGTTAAATACAAGAAGACGTTTTCAAGAGTACACAGGAATGTATATATTTTTCAGTATTGTCCTATGTACGACGTTCTTTTCAGTATTGAAATAGTTAATATTCTATGTACTATTCTAGAATGAAATATTCTGTATTTTACAAACATAAAAGACAAATACATTTTAAAAGAAAAAAATATATATTACTAAGAAAACAGACCTGACACTATAAAATTTAAGCCCTAACAACCTAAAACTTTTCCTGAGCATAGAGATCACTTTTGAACACCTGGTAGAAGTCAACTTTTCCTCACAATTTTTCCATCATTAAATAAAACAATATAAATGCAACTCTTAAGAAAACTTCTAATAAAGCAATTCAATTGCTAGAATTACTAAGTTAAGGGAAATGAACGGTACAAATTTCTTAAGAGTTGACTAATAATTGCCATCTATTTTCATGGCAATTATATCTTATATCTCATCCAAAAGGTCAAATAATTCCATTTTAGAGTTATAAGAAGAGAATTCAATGTTAGTTCTCCCCCCAATTAAAAAACAAAAAAGTCACCTTAACAATTTCGAGACAGCAGTGGTAAGTCTCAACTTTCACTTGTAGCAATGGATGAGACAACAGACGTAGAAGCACCTTCTGACTTTCTCCTTGTGATAACGGACTGGCTTGTGCAGACTTCCAGCTGGTGAAGAGATAAAGCGTGTAAGGCGTCTAAGGCAAGGGAGCGACTGAACGAAAGAGGACGAAAAGCACAGTGGAAGGAATTTCGTTTCATTCCAATTCCTCCAACTGGGATCTTATTTAACTCACCTAATATTAGTATTTACCCAAGCACGACTTGTTTCAAGGCAGAGAATATTCTCTCAAAGTGTAGCAAAAAAAAAGTCCTTAAAAAGCCATATTTGAATGTAAATTGGTACAGCCATGGAAAACATATGGAGGTTCCTCAAAAAACTAAAAATAGAACTACCATATGATCTAGCAATTCCGCTTCTGGGTATATATCCAAAATAAATGATATCGGTATCTTGAAAAAAATATCTGCACTTCTAGGTTAATTCCAGCATTATTCACAATGCCAAAACAGGGAAGCCACCCAAGTATCCATCCATGGATGAAGGACGAAAGAAAACGTATATACAAGGTATATACATACAAGGGAAAAGTATTCAGTCGTTAAAAAAAAAAAAAATGTAAGTCTATTTGTGACATGAATGAACCCAAAGGACAAAGTGCCAAGTGAAATAAGCCAGACACAGAAAGATAAATGATGCATAATTTCACTTATATGTGGATCTAAAACAGTCACATCCACAGAAGCAGAGAGTAAAATGGTAACTGCCAGGGCAGGGGGTCGGGGGAAGGGGGATGGGGACATGTTTGGTCTCAGGGTGCGACATTTCAGTTATGCAAGATAAATCTCTTCTGGAGATCTAGTATACTGCATGGTGACTATGGTTAGTAATGTGTACTGTACATTTGATATTTCTTAAAAGAGCATATTTTAAATGTTACCACGAAAAAATACCAATTACGTGAGGTGAAAAATAAATAATAATACACATACTTAATTGATATTTATCACCATGAAATTTACTTCTTCCAAAAGCAATGAAAATATTAAGTTCTAACAGGAATCTGTGCCAACGTCCCCCAAGTAAATTAACTAACACATTGTTTTCCAAAAATTCATATAGAAAAAAGGTAGGAAGTAATAAAACTTACATTAAAAAAAAACTCAATTTAAGTTATCAATTAAAACTTTAAAGATATTCAAATATGCTTGAATACTTGATTATAATGAATACCAAAACAAATGTATAAAAATCCAAGGATAATTCACTTTGATTATAGGAATGACATTTTTAAAGTTTACTCTTGAATAAAACAGTTAACTGTCCTGATACAGCTGTACATAAACAGTTCAAAGGTCAGAAACATATAATCTTAAACTAAAATATAATAAGATTTAAGACCAGTTGTTTTCATTGATCCTAAACACACACACACACTGTTGACCCCTGAACAATGCGGGGGTTAGTCACCAACAATCAACTCAGTCAAAAATTCACAAATAGCTTAAGTCGGCTCCCTGGACAGACGGATCCCCAGCCACATGCATCGAGAGCATGTAATCACATTAAGGAAGAAAAGATTACATCTTTGAACAAACGCAGATGATCTCCTTCACTAGAGGGAAATGCTGATGATATGCAAAGCTACGCAAGGCTTGGTCTGCCAGCTCCATTAATTCTAAGAAATTCTTCTCTCCCTAAAAAAGAAAAATGAAATGGTAAATGTCAGGTTCATGCACAACAAAATTCTCTACAGCTAACTAAGTAGGCTTAAGAAATTAGATCATTCAGAGACCCTGAGATTGCTCACATGCTTAAGTCCTTTCTCAACAAACAAGCTAAAAAGGAAGAAAAATGTGGGAAAAATCCCTAGCTCAGTGGCACATGAGCCTGTCTATTGTTTACCTATAAGTAGGTTTAAAAGTACAACTGAGTGGCCTGCCCCTCTGGTGACGTGTGTGCAGCCCTATCTCCCTCCTGGCTGCAGCTCAGGGCAGGGCTCAGGGGTCCATGGCCCACGTCCCCTCTAACATCCCGACACGTCTGAGAATGTGAGGATCATCAGTTAACTGATGCTGGGGAATGCCACAGCAATAACCCAGCCTAAAGACGATTCAAATTTCTATCACGAAGAAAATAAGAAGATAGTAGCATCAAGATGTGGGGGGGAAAAAAAAAACAGTGAGTAAATAAAGGAAAATTAGAATACAAGGTTCGAACAGACTCCACGATAGAGGCCAAGAGGAGTAAGAATTTTTGCCCCTAATTTTTCAAGAGATTTAGGACTCATTTTGGGATTTTCAGACAGTAAACAACTATTGTAGTCAATGCCTCTATTTTAAGACTCATGAACCCTTTCATTAATAACATACTAAATAATAACCTAATAGTATCTCTAACAGGAATAAAGAACAATCATTGCTAAGACACTGCACCTGAAGTCATCTTACTGCCTTACCATCTCGTTCATTTAACTAATTTAAGAAATCAGGCTCTCAGTGTGAGCAAATAAGGGTCAGTAAAATATCCAAGGCAAGGAGGGCCTACAAGCAAGCGATGGCTCTTAAATTCTGCTTTGTCATTTGCCGCTCTGTTCAGACCCAGTAAACCATTTCGAAGAGGAAAACTCACTGTTAAACATTAAGGTATTGATAAGAATCACTGCTTTTTTTTCATACCACTGGCCTCACGAATGCACACCACTCAGTAATCCAAAGTCTTCATTTTTACTTATCACAAACCGTATCCTCACTTGCATCTGAGAATTGACCTGCTCAGTAATAATGAATCCCACCTCTAACAATTCAACAATTATCTGTCCATCAATTTGAAAAATGTAGGTTAGATTCTCTATTTTATCAAATAAATTTAAAAGAGATATTAACAAAACTTTTTACCTCCTTCCCAACGTCAGACAGGAAGTTACAGGCACATTCGATGGAGTAAGCGGCCTCTGCAGTTCGTTTATAAATGCTGTAGTTTTCAGAATTCTGCTGTTCCAAATAGGCCACCACAGCATCATGGATATTTGGATACTCCAAAGAAATAGGCATGTCCAAAGAAACCAGAAATAGTGCCGCTGACATCGGCTCTGGTAGAAAGTGGCTTGCCTTGATAAATTTAAAAAAAAAACTTTTTTGACTTTCTTAAAAAACATTTTTTAAATAAACATGGTAGACTATATAACCTTAATGTAGTCTGACTTTTTTAGTAATTCTGTCACGAAGTCTATGCTTTTTCAAAGAAAATTCTATTCCCAAACACATCATTGATTTCAGTGCAATTTTTCTATGCCCAGAATATCTCAAAGCCAAATTTCGACCCTTTCCCAAAGGCTGGGATACAGGATTCTTTCTTATTCCCCACATCCGTACTCAGAGTTACTTCCATCTTGTTTATACCCCGGCTACTGAACTAAGGCATGAGGCCTTTTTCTCTCAGTATTTTGTACATGTGCACACAAATCTCCAAAGTAACACAATAAACTCCTGAGGACCACTTCCCCGCCGTGGCTGAATCCAGGGCTCAGCAACTACGTATTGAACTGAACAACACTAAATCAAGTATAACTGAAGAACGATTTGAACGGAAATTCATTTTTATTTGGTTTTCTTTGTATTTTAGAGAGGAAAAGGGAAATTCAACACAATACTTAAAAAGAAGACTGACTCTTAATTAGTATAAAATCAATAGGCCCAAATAAAATATGTTTTACAACCCTAAATCAATTGATTAAACTGAAAGAACTGTTAGATTTGTTTAGGTTATTATTTTTTTTTTTTAATGATTCTACCTTCGTGATAGGATTCTGTGTATCAATTAAAAAATGAAAAGAATTAAAAATTCAACTTCCAAATTACATATTTGATAAGTGGCAACTCAAATATTTAAAAAACACTTTCAAGCAGAAAATTTCAGAGTCCAAATTCTACTTCGATTTTTAGTGGGCTAGCAACAGGCAGAGGGCAGCGTAAATTTGTATTCATATAAACTAAAGGAGAAATTTAACAGGAATGGAATAGCGTTTTTGTTTAGATCTTATTTTAAAGTTCTTAGTTAATCAATTAAAGCAATTACAACTATTTATAAACCAATACCTTAATTACAATCTCTTCGATGATCTTATTTACTGTTCTAATGAACTTCCAAGTTATATATTTAAAAGAACTATCCCAAAATTACAGATATCGATTTGCCTCTGACAGGCTAGTGATGCTCTATTTCACGTCAAAAATGTTATCCGTTCATCCATTTCTACATTTCCAATATGACCTTGGTACAGCATGAGATGATGACAAGATCGCTTTGCAGAAGATCGCTTACCTGTGACGCTCAGTAAGCGACCACAAGCAAGCAGCACCCCACCTCACCTTTTCCACGGGGAGGAGCGTCTGCAGAAGCCGCACGGCCAACAGCGAAGTGCTGACAAAGGCCATCCTGTGGTGCACCAGCACTGCTGCGGGCTGGTCCAGGCTCCCACTGCTTTTATGGTAGCTCATGGTTTCTCCAAGGGACCCCAACATCACGAGCAGTTTCTCTTTCTGCAAGTATTGAAACACCAAACAGGAAAACGACCAATTTTAGGGGCTAGTATGCAAATGTCATAGAGAGCAAGTTAAAATATTACCATTAAATAACAAAAACAAACCGAACACAATTTTTTTCCTCTCTATAATAGTCAATACCTGCTGAGATAATTTAAAAAGTACAAAAGATTAAGCACACCTCAAAATTTTTAAAAACTAACAATTTTAAGTATTTAATATGACTTCTAATAATGAATAAAAATAAAATACAAAAGCTTAATGAACCGTACATTTCTCTCAGTTTCCTGTGCTTGATCGCTCCCACTTTGAACATGTGCATATAAATCTCTCATCAGGTATTTATTAGGCTTACCGTATGCTTAAACAGTGGTGTGTATAATGGTAAAAAACACATTAGTACAAGAGAAATGATCCCTGCCCTCAAAATGACCCCAAAATTACTAAAGAGATGAAACACGGAAAGTCAAAGGATTAAAAAACAATATCAAACTGTATGAGCTCTCTCTTTTTTAAGGAATAAGGTTGTTTCAAGGGAAAATGTTCTGCCATCATAAATTTCTAGATAACTTACTACTTCAACAGATTTGATATCTTTTAAATTGAAAGGCACACTAAGATACAAAGAGAACGTTAATATATAGTAGACTAACTTGCAAGTCAAAACAATACGACCAAAATACACCCTGGATATGCTGCCACAGCCCATGACATGGCTGGCCAAAGGACAGCAGAACACAGGGCCAGAGCTCCCACTCGCACCTGCCCAGGGAAAGCACATGAAGATCAAAACGGGACACAACCTGTAAACTAAGGAGAAAAATCTAATGCATGTCAGAAATTATTTATTCAAGGATGAATATACAGAAAATGAAGTGAAAAGGTAGAAGCCCTATAAAATTACATCAGGGAAGAAGGCCATGGCGAGATGCCAGTTCACATCTATTAGGATGGCTACGGTCAAAAATAATGAAAAATGACATTTGTGCATAACAGCTTGAAAATTAAATGTGTGGTGAAATATTAACAAAAAATCGATTAAATATGAATAATTAATAAGCTGATAATTCAGGGCAAAAAATGGATAAAGGAGATTATTTTCTATTGAGGAAATGCATAATTAAAAGTAAAGACTCAAGGTAATGAGTCTTCATGGTCTGAATAACTATACAGTATCAAACAAAAACTGTTATTGAAATAAAGGTGGATTTTACAGGTTTTAACTCAATCTTTTTGCACCTCATTAATAAAATAAATAGATATAAACTTCGAACATTTCAAAAGAATACAACTCAAGTTTCCAAGGACATTGACAAAAAAATTTACCATTTACTTAACTGCAAAGAAAAACTTTAACATATATTTAAGGCTCTATTCTCTGATCCCAAGGAAATAAAACCAAAAATAAAATTTTAAACCAAAATAGGGAAACCCTTACTAAATTAAAACAGAAAAACTTACTAGCCGGTATATTAATAACTGCTAGTCTAGAGAAAACAATTTAGAAACATAGTGACAGTCTTATTGTATTGAAGGGAAATTCTTTCACAGGGTGCTTCTCCTTTGAAATAATATTTTTATACACCAATAACGAATCTCTGCTATTCAAGATTAACAATTCACAATTCAAATCAATGAACATATTTAAGATCTCAGTATTGTGTGGCTCTTGATAGAAGTCTATTTACTTGTGAAATTGTTTCAAATAGCCTTGCTAATTCTAATGAACTGAGTGCTTCCCAAAATAGTCTGAAAAGTACTAGCACTATGTGAATCAGTCTTGCGATTCTCACTATTTCCAGCATTTCTTCTAAGCCAAATAAAAGCGGGTGTTATTTTTTAATGTTTTAAGAAAAGAAAAGATTGAAAAATAGTAACTAGTCCACAGTTTTAATTTGTTGGGGAAAAAAATGTTTAAAAGCCTGTAAAGTATTTGATGGGGGTGGAAGTTTTCAGAGGATATTCACAGCTTTTACAAAAGAAGGTACAGAATTAAATATCAGATTAGCGAAATATTCTACATATTGGCGATGAAACAGAATTTACAGCGCTAACACAACGTCTCCACTATCTGCGCATTGTAAAGCGACTGGGTTCTGTAGAGCATCTAAAACATTCAACGGGCATGGGCTCTCCCCAGAGGCTTCCAGCCTCACGCCTCCACTCACCCTCCGCGCTGCACCCCATCGCTGTAGCAAGTGAAAAGCTGGCCAGGCACTTCCTGCTGAAGAGCAGGCGCACCCCGCCTTCCGGATGAGGCTGCAGTACTCAGCACCACGTGGTGGAGAGCGGGCTCTCAGCAAGCCCACCTGCCTCCCTCTCGCCATTCTAGCTCACGCTTCGGGCTCCAGGTGCTTGCATTCCCCCGCTAGCCCTACCCTTCACCACCGACCCGCACTGTCCACTCCTCCTTGTCACTCTTCTCCTCTGCCAGATGAAAAAAGCCCACCTTTACTTGTTTAGCCAAATCGTAGTCATGATTTAAGGCTCAGTGCAATCGCGATTTACAAACAGCCCTCCCTAGATCCCAGGTTGGGAGCATTTAAGCGGTCTTGGCAATAAAATGTGACCAAAAACATTAGTGACCTTGAAAAAGAAACTCCATTTCTTCATCTATAAATGGGTTATCTACTTTATAGGGTCGTGATGATTAAATGACCTCATAAACAGAGTGCTTAGTGTCTTCTATCATTTGCAAGTGCTCTATTTAAACTATCTTGGTTTAACTATTAGTCCCTTATGCTTCCGTCTGTTTTACTAGAGTCACAACAAAAGAGCCTCCCGCAAGAGTGAAAACTGCCACTTATTCATCTTGTATCCGCAATGCCTAGCATCTAATAGGCAATCAAAAACTGTTTGGTGACCTGAGGTAACTCTCTGGACTGAGGCAAGAGCAGAGAAGGCATGTGCGAATTAGAGAGCCCACTCACTCAACTACGAATTCACAGTCGGGCTCAATCATTCACATGGAGCCCTCCCTGGATCCGAAGCCCCTCCTCTAGCTACTCTCCAACCGGCAAGGCTCCCAGCACACCTGGATATCTAATCACCAGCTCGCAGGTCAGATGGGCACTCAGAAGTAATCAGTCAGAAAGATGGAGAAAAGACAGTTTTTTGCGACAGTGACACGTGCAATGACAGGAGTGACAGAGAGAAGGCAAAAAAATGAACGGAACGCAGCCCCGGGAATCTGGCACGCGGTGAAGACCCTGACCCCCTGAGCCTAACTTACCGTGTGCGTGAGGGTCAAGAGCCGTCATCTCACAGGGAAGCACAGAGGGGTGACATCCTTCAGGTCGTCCTGACTCACAAGTGCTTACCAATCAATTTTTTATTTAACAAAATACAATAATTTCAGTAAAAATATTTTTTTCTTTTATTTACGTCAAGTGAAATAGAAATATTCAATTAGAGGGGCAGGATTACTTTGACTATGCTTGCACAAACTGAGTTATGAGTTCTACACATGATTGCTGTCAGCTCTACTTGGAAAGAGCTACAGATCTGACTTTATATCTTCAGTTATTTAAATTCTGAATTGGTAACAACATATTTATTATTTTGTTCCTTGTATGACTCAACAAAAACACTGTTTCTTTTTTAACTTGGCAACAGTAGGGACATTAAGAAATCCTACTTGTTTCTTTTTATTAACATATAGCAAAAGTAATGAGATTTTCCTAGGAGGCATTTATTCTTTTAAACAAGTAAATCAAATATAATTTCAAGCACTACTGTTTTATTTAACATTTCTAACATACCAATTGGCACTCATACAACAGAATTAACCTTTAAAGTAAAAATAATTCATTGAATCATAAAAGATCAGCAGCCAAAAGTTAAAAGTGAACGACTAACTTTTACAGATAAATGTTCTGGCCAAGAAAATTTAAGTTAATTTAAGAAGCAACTGATAAAACAGTCTTCACACCTCTAAGGAAAAACTCACTTGTTGAAAACCTTCAATATGTGAAAATCTTCTAAAAGTACTAAAAAAATAGTGTGATAACCTAAAGGACTAAAGACAAACTAAGATTAAGAATTATGATGTCTATTTTATAGATGAGGAAATTGAAGGACTTGACACACTATTTCATATCTATTGTAAAATATTTGTTTCTCTTCTCAATAAAATTGTGTTACTAAAAAGAGTAACACACATCGGTACTGGTATTGAGTAAACATCAGTATTTTGGTTTTTTTTGATGTTCTAACCTCTATTCACAAGGATTTCTGGCAGCCTATAACAAAATTGAATAAAACACAGATAAACCTAGGTCAAAACAACATAAAGAGAAAAAAACTTTGGTAACCATGAGAATCGATATATATTTTTACGACTAAGTAAACTTTGCTTCCACTTCTCTGACATGCAAGCAAAAAAAAAAAAAAGAGACCGAGAGAGAGAAATTACCAATTCACATTAAAAGAAAAGGTAGCACGTGAGTTCTTCAAGGAAAGCAAGCTTAATCAGAGGCCAATTTTTAAAGATATAAAATGACATATGATTTATGATATATTTAAATGTAAAGAAAGGATATGCTTTATAATTACATGAAGACATACTCTGGCAGTTCACAGATCTCTTAAATATTATGTTGTAATATAACATTCGTTATATTATAAGGCTCTTGTACGTGTGTCAATTATACAAAATGTTACTTATCAAAACATTTCTTTCAAAAAAATAAAATGCTATATTTCCAAAAACATCTTCGCTACTGAAAAACTAATAGCAAAGAACAAGGCATCCTGCAATAAAATAACTACTAATAAACACAACATAGCTATATCTGAAAATAATCATACTGAAAGAAAAAAATAAGACAAAAAAAGCATAGAAACAATGAGTTCATTCATATGAAATTCTAGAAAATGCAAACTAATGTATATCATGGTGTATCCATATATCAAAATGCATCAACAAACTTTAAAAAACATTTGCACCTTATTATGTCAATTATACGTCAATAAAGCCATTAATACCCACATAAACATATTTACACACACACACACGAATAAACAATAAGAAATGTGCAAAATCTGTATGAGAAAAATATTCCAGAAAGACAAAAATGTAGATTCAAGAAATGGAAAGGGTAAAGCACACATTTTTCACAAGTTATAAAGTATCTTTCTACCTATGATTCCGAATCCAGAACCAAGTTTTAAAAAAGAAAGTGTTAAGTCCAGTTACATAAAAATAAATGCATAAAAGCTTTTGCTTGGCTAAAATATCATTAAGAGAGTAAAAAACAAACAAAACTAATGGGGGGGAATTGCAACTTGTTTCAGAAAAGCCAACATCCTTAATACATAAAGAGCTCTTAAAAATAAAAAAGAAATAAATAAATATCGAAAGACCAATTAATGACACAAGAAAAAACGGATAAAAGCTTGGACTGTTTACAGAAATATAAATTAAAATGACCCTCAAAGTTACAAAAAGATGTTCAACTTTACTCGCTGAAAAGTGCAAATTAATACTATACACTGACATACCGTATCTTTTACCAGAATGGCAAAAATCTGAGGTTTGACTATAAACCTGCTGCTGACTGTAGGTGAAACCACATTCTAATAAACTGCTGGTGAGTGACTGAAATAGTTACAGTTATGTAGGAGAGTATGAAAATATCTACATTAAAAATACTTACATTTTGATACAGCAATCCCACTTTTAAAAATATACCCTAGAGACACTTGTACAAGTATGCAATGATTTACGCGCATTTTCCATTTCACATAATTTATATTTACAGTTATGTCCATCAGTAAGACTGGGTGAATGAACGTACAACGAAACACTTCCAGCCTATAAAAAAGAGGGAGAGACGCCCCCCACCCCACCCCCCAACAGGGACACAGAATAATCTCCATACCTCTGTTTCCATGCATACGGGATGCATTTTTAAGTTGTAAAAAGAAGTGTAAAACTGTATATGATATGCCATCTTTTATGTACGATGTGGGAGAGGGAATAAGTACGCACTTATTTGCTTACATTTGCAAAAAACTAAAATAAAAATGGAAAAAAGAATGGTAGGGAGACATCTCTCAGTTTTATGAAGCAAAGACAATTCTCCAAAGTGAAAACAAACCAAAACAAATTTCTCTGGAGAAATAGCTTTTTCCAAACTATACAAAATAAGACTGGGAGGTACTGTGTCTAAAAGAAAGCAAGCTTTCAAAAACTAATGAGACAATGATGCCAGCCTGAAAACACCAAAATAAGGTAACACGTGATGCTGTGACCTGTATGCCAAGGAAAACACGGATTCTCACCATGTCTATAGCAAAAAGGCTGTTGTCATCCCAGATATCCGTCGAAATTGCTTCACCAATAAGGATCATAGCCTCTGCCAGCAATTCCAGAACTCTTATTATCATCTGTCTACTGCCTAGGAGAGCAAACAGGAGAGAAACATGGAAAAAAGTTAACTTCCAAATAAATCTGAATATCATACTGCTCACTCCCCTAGTGAGTCATGCCTCCAAATTCCTATTCCTATTTCTCTCCTAATTTTTTTTGGATGTTTTTAGAATTGTTGAAACGGATGACTAGGGAAGTCACATCCACAACTACATTAAAGACTTCTGATCACAACACTATTTAACCACAGCAAATGAAATGGGCTCGGCAGTGGACAGATGCTCAAGGAAAGAGCAGCAGTGATCTCAGGAAGAGCGTTATGAGACGGAGCAGGTTAAAATAACTTTTCGCATTCAGAGACCACCCACGTCGCATGCAACATGTGACAAAGCGCCAGGTCAGTGAGAAAATGCATCTTCAGAATTTCCTATTTAGTACTGGAAGGCTTAAATCTCATCATAAACTCGTATTTTCCTACGTGTTGCCTGGGAAGCTGAGCTCGGACTGGAGCAACGGAAGTATAAATATCCGTGCTAGCGTTTGTTGAGAAAACATAAAGAAAACTCCACCTGAGACAGGTGCTCAGGCCGATATTCACCTGAAACTCTAACAAAATTCCAAAAGACACTGTGCTGTCGGGGTCGCACCCACCAGGGCAATCCCCTTCTCCACAAAGACAACTCTAAGTGAGGTGGACATTCGCTCGAGACCTCCCTGTCCCACATCCCCAAGCTCGATTTCTCGTAACAGTAAAACAAACTACCAGACCGTAAGGGTCTAGATTAACTGTTTCATTAGAGCAGCTGGAGAAAGTTCTTTTGGAAATGTCTTATGATATGGAACAATTACAAATTACACAATAATTTCCCACAAAAGGGCAAGAGAACATTTAGAAATTTTTATGTACCAAGATACAGCTTTATAATTATCAATCTGACTTTTTACAGCAAATTAAGAAAAGAGCAAAATCATTAACTCGGAAACTGTTCTCAGTATGCCATGCAGACAAACACACATACTTCATGATGCCAAAGTCCAGACTTTCCTCCACCATGTTTTCAGGATGTGAGTAAACATACTCCTCACTCCCGGAAGCGGAGTTAGTGAGAAGTCAAGGTTCAGAGTTTTCCTCGGGATAAAAAATGTTAATGCTTCTCACATAAACACCTACCTCCTGCTTTGCTCCCCATCACCCTCAAGCAGGCAAAAAATAGCCACTGAACTTAGAGAACTATTAATATGCAATACATTTTTTACTCTGCTAGTATAAACAAAAAAAGGCAAAAATCATTTATCTTGTATTTATATCTTTACAAGTTTACCAACTACTGAAAATGTATAAACTTAGAGAATAAAAACCATTATTGCTTCGAAATCTTTCTTTACTTTCAAATGCTATGTGCTTAACAGGGTGGAATTGGGCTTCGGAAGAATCTGGGCTCGAGGGTCTGTTAGCTGTGTGCCTTGCGGCAGCTGTAAGCCGCTCTGAAACTCGGCTTCCTCCTGTGAGACAGGGGAACAGAAGCAGCCACTCCCACTGATGGAGGATACAGCGGGCTGACGTGGGGAACGCAGAAAAACAGCGCACAAGACAGCAAGCGCCGCAGCCGGGCGCAGGCCAGGGACGCCTGGTCCCCGGACCGTGCGACACCGCCACACTGTCCCCATTCTCAGCACTCCTGACTGACGTTACGACTGCATCCCAGTGTGCACTGCAGCACGCCTTTGCAACTTTACCTAGTACGCTTGAAAGAAAACGTAAAACGTTCGAGTTTTTTGAGTTTTGTTGTTTGTTTGTTGTTGTCTGTTTGCAAAGGTAAGAACCCCGTGGTGGGTTAACTTCTAACATGTTTCGTAGCTTAAGTAACAGCCGAGCAGGAAGGACGAGCAGCTGAGAGCGACTCAAACAGTTTCTAAAGAGCAAAAGCCAGCTGTTCCTCCGGGTCGGCTCCCGTCAGTCCACCTTCTCTAACTCACTCGATCGCACTGACGTTTCAGTGCGTACGTTTAAAACAGCCATGGAGACGTGAAGCGGGTGCGTGAGAAGCCATAAATGGAAGGGGACACTCACCTGAACGGTGCTCCGTGGCAGCCGCACTTAATTAAGGGATAACGAGACTGCCTAAGTTCTTAGGAACTTTTACCCCAGAAGATGAGTAAATACAGACTGTAACGGTCCTAACACAGAAAGTGAAAAAAAGAACACGGACCGAACGAGGTACATAACACCCGGGACTTCAGGAGCCACCGACCTGCTCGTAAGAGTGGAAGCGCTGAGTCCAGGACGGAGAGGCAGAACTGCGGGAGGCTGAGCTGCTGGGGCTGCAGGTCCAGGCTGTCTTCGCTTTCCAGCTCTCGCAGATCGATGTGCGCCATGTCCAGGGGTGAAGGGACAGAAAGCCTGGAGTCCACGTGAGCGCGACTACTGCTTCCGCTGTCAAATAAACAACGACGGCCCTTGAGTACGGAAGCAGACCCAGCACGCGGCTGCTGCCGGGCGTCCGTGAAGCCGCACGTTGGACAGACCACGCTGCTTCGTGTAACGGCGCTGGTTGGATTTGTCGAAACCCTAACCAATTTATGAGGTTAAAACCAAAAAAATGGCACAAAATTATAGAAGAAACCAAAAATCTACTTATATTTTGCTTTTCGAACTGATGTTCTCGAACCGTGTCAGCATTCCTACAGGAGCAGCAAACGTTACCGCCGACAACCCGACCGCCTTACAGGAAAGCAAGCGGGTTCGCCGCCCATTCTCCCGTAATCAACTCACAAAGGCAAAACTACGTGGCTCATAGAGTCGCCCAGATTTTCTGCGACTTTCACCAAATGTTCTAAGTAAGGCGGTATTAACAACTGAACATGCTAGAAAATGCCAGAAAAGACATGAGAAATGGCGTACTTTATTAGTATATCCAACATCACACAATGACTTTGAAAATACACTAAAAAAATGGAACATCCCACTTTTCTCCGTTTTTCATTAAAAAAAAAAAATCTTACCTTGGGTGTAGAGCTGAGGCGGGGCGGGGGGATGGAGGGTATTGCTACAGAAGAGCCTGAATCTCCCATTTGCAAAGAACCTAAAATTCTGACTTTGATGCCAAGTCATATATACGCTGATGGCCGTAACACGCAGACCTCCCCAAACAATACGTGTTTTGGCATTTCCTCAATTTCTACATTCCAAGCATCCCATAATATGGAAATGAGCCACACTCCCCCAAACTCAGAAGTCCCCACGAGGAAGCTGTTCACGCAAGAGTGAATTCACAAGCAGCTGGCGCACTGGATACAGCTTAGAGAATGGGGCAGGAAGGCCTTACGAGGGGAAAGAGAAAAACCATGCTCCCACGGAGGGCTGCGGGCACCGGCGCTCAGCTCATCCTGTCCGAACCCCGCCCTGCTCCTCACCAACTGCAGAGAGCGGGGTAAGGCCCACGGCCTCTCCACACCTCAAGTGTTCTATGAAATGATAATAATGCCAATCTTATCACGGGATTATTATGAGAACGACTCAAGGGGATAAAGTGTGACAGCACGTGGCCTGACACGAAGCACACAACACGCGTGAATCGGTGTCAGCTTGTAGAAGCAGCAGTCACAGGATGACAGCAAAGCCAGTGGACCTTACTGAATGCCACCAAAGAGAAGATTTATGTTCTTAAGATGCTTGTAGCCTAAGGATGAGGTAGCAAATACCACGCCAATCCCTTTAAGAAAACATGACATATAAAAACCTGTACTTAGACAGATAAATACCGTGAATGGCACGCCTTGAAGGAGCCTTTGTTTTATAGGTTCTCCAGTCACTCCCTTTACTAGTAAACACTGATGCATTTAAATCATGATTAGAGTTACAAAAATGGGTTTAAAATATTATCGGAATGAATCTATCACTTAAAGCTATTTACCATTTGGAGCTGGCAAAAACAATTTAGTGAGTCAGAATCATCATCCTTTTTTTAATGAAATAGAAGAGAACAGAAAACAGTTCGCTGTGTAGCACGTGGCGCCAGAGTACTACTCTGTGGACGCACACACGCAAGTGCACAAACATGCACACACGCAGGCGCACACACGTGCACGTATGTACACAGAGTACATGTCTGTGTGCTGAGCACCAGGCTGCAACGTGATGTTTACTTCTCACTGTGGCTCACGGTCAAGAAGAACAAACGCCACCGGCTTATTAACTCAAGGCCGAGACCTGTGGTGGCGACAGAGAAAAACAACGATCTCCCCCTGAAGTGAAAACACACACACATCAGCCGGCTTTTCCGCAGTCACCTGGACGACGCCGCGTCCCAGTCCTGGCCGTCCCCTCTGGGTCGCTGGCCTGTGCGTCCAACCACAGAAGGCCGGGGGCTGCTGCTCCCTGGAGAAGGGTTCTGAGAGGGATGAGTAACTCTCGCTTCATGACAATAAGACAAAGAAGAATTCTGGGAAACTGTGTCTGCAGAGAAAAAAGAAAAAAATTATCTCTTAGTAGAAACGGATTACTCATTATGAAGTATTTCTAACAAAATTAAGATAGCAGAAACGCCTCTGTAGGAATAAAAACAAAAGTAAAGGTCGACCTCTTCTGAAAGTACTCACTCCGCACGCTGAAGCTTCCATCTAACGAACCTCATTAACGAACCTCCCCCCAGCACTGCCACCCGCAACATTACAGACGCCAAGGCAGACGCCAGGTCACGCATGCCCCTGCTTAGACTCGCCAAGAAACCCAACCTCAAACCACCTACAAAAACTAACTCCAGGTGGGTCGACAACCTAAATACGAGGTAAAATCACGGAGCTCTTAGAAGAAAATACAGGGGTAAATCTTCACGACCTTGGATTTGGCAATGGAGTCTTAGATGTGACACCAAAAACACAAACGACCAAAGAAAACATAGGTAAATTGGACTTCGTCAAAATTAAAAACTTCCGTCCATCAAAGAATATATATTATCAAGAAAGTGAAAACCTATAGAATGAAAGAAAGTGTTTGCAAGTCATATATCCAGGCCACATAAAGAAGTCCTAAAACTCAACGGAACCCAATTTAAAATGGGTGAAGGACCCTATAATAGACATTTCTGCAAAGAAGGTACAAGAATGGCCAATAAGCACATGGGAAGCCACTCGGGGAAAACAGCCACCCATCGGCAGTCATCAGGGAAGCACGAATGGAAACCATGATGACGTGTCCCTTCGTGCCTCTAGGATGACCAGGGTTAGCGGAAGGAAAAGAGCAAGTGTCAGCAAGGCTGTGGGGAAGTTCGGAGCCTCACGCCACGCTGGTGGGGACGCAAAGTGGCGAGCCACTGAAAACAGTATGGCCGCCCTCAGAAAGCTAGACAGAGAACTAACCAGAGACCGAGCGGTGGCACCCTTAGTTACAGACCCGAAAGGCTGAAAACAGGGGCTTGGACGGATGGGTCTGCTCACAATAACCGAAAGGTGGGAACGACGTAGCTCCAACACATGAACGGATAAACAAAATGCAGTCTGTACGTACCACGGCACATCATTCACCCACCAAAAGGAAGGAAGGCTGCCACACGCAACGGCACGGACAAACCTGGAAACCATTCCACTAAGTGACGTAAGCCGGACACAAAAGGACAAACGTTGTATGATTCCACCTGTATGAGGTACGCTAGTAACGCAACGTATGCGTATCCAAATAACACAGGATAAGTGAGACTCTCGACAAAATGGGAACTAACTGTGAAGCATGATCACAAACGGTCACTGTCATTTAACAGTGCCTAAGCGCACAGAAATCCTAAATTGTCCGCAGTTTTGATTAGTACTCTACTTGGCCATTAGGTGGTGCTTTTTCCCTGCAAAGTCGGGAACTACGATCACGTAATACTCTGACTATATCACAAGTTGCGTAGTTTCCATAAAATACAAATCGGTATTTTTCAACCCAAACAATTAACACAACATATAAGCTGCTGAAATACCCAAAGTCCCACATGAATAGCTGGACTCTGAATCCTAGTCCCTAACTTCCAACACCTCTCCGCACGGAAGTGAAAGAAACGCCCTGCAAATGTTCATCAAAGAGAGAGAGAGAGAGAGAGAAAGGACTGGCTCAGGAATGACTGTCATTCAGTTTGTTTTCAAAGGTGATCATTTGATTATGTTAAGGAATGGGGAGTCTACCCTGCGAAACTTTAGATTCAGTACGCCCTAACGGAAAGTGTAATGGGGTTCTCGGAAGAATCTGCAAACACCGCCCGTGACTAACACATAAATACACATAAGTACCTTGTTTACTAGAGAAGAAACCTGGATCTCGGTGAAAGTTAAGTCTGTTCCTTAAACACACGCTCAGCTGCTGCAAGCAGGACAGCGACTGAAGTGCCAGACGGTGCTCTGCGTCCCCTGCGAAGGCCGGTTTCAGCAGAGAGAAAAGGCTCTGAAGTGAAGAGCAATGAAAACGATCAAGGGGGCAAAGATCACTGAGGTTAAATGAGCCATCGAGGAAATAAGTTGCCAAATTTTACAAGACATAAGAAACAGAAATGGGCAAAAATGTTTTAGCGTAATGCAAGATGGTTCGTCAAAATAAGATAAAATTTAAATAGAGTCAGCGGTGCCTCAATCTAAAACCTGTTAGGTGACACCAATTCTGAGAGGACACGGGCATTGTTCCCCACTCGGGATGTTACGTTTCACAGGCCTTTTTCAAAATCACATCAAGGCTTCTGCATCGCAAACAGCCAAATCATTCTGCCACGTCTGCTGATGCACAGCTCCTCCTCTGCCATCACTGGCAGCGGGGACACGACGCGTTAAGAGGTGCCAGGCCGTGACAGACCTCTCAGCCCTGGGACGGAGAGCGAGGGTGCTGGGCACTACCAGGTGTGCCACAGCCCACCTGTGCAGGGGCCGCAACCCCCAGCCTGGGCCCCGAGGTGTCCACCGTGCGAGCGGCACCAGACCACAGAGGACCTGTCTCCACTGCTCGCCACTGCCACATTCCCACGGCGCGGAGCGCTGCGCCTCGTACACTCTGCACTCGCAAAGGGAGATGTCACTCTGAATGGCAAGAGGGTCACCACTGCCCGGCCTCGGTTTCCCCAGCCTTGTCTGCCTTCAGGGGACTCAGATGGCAAATCAGGGCAGACCACCTGGACTGCGTGTGTCAAAGGGGCCCACCTCCCGTCAGAAGAACCGGTGCTACCCAAAAAAGTCAGAGGGTAAGGGGTCTAGACGAATACTTCATTCTTCAAACACAGTCGTGCGCACTTCCTGCCTAAGGACCGCGGCGTTGCAAAATTTTCAGGGCTACAAGTTCTCTATTTCAAAATCCAAATCAATCCCCGCAGACGCTCACCTGAACGACTTTGGGCCTCTGAAGGAAAATCTCGGCGGGAAAGTCCTGCATGATGACGGCCTTCAACAGCTCGCAGGTGTTCCAGATCAGAGTGTGGTTGCTGCTGCGGAGCGAGCTGCAAACACAGGGTTCTTGATTCGCAGAGTTTCCGTGTGCCAGGTCCTGACAACCTAGTGGCCTGACTCGTTCACACCTTCACCTCTCAGCTGACACGTCCCTTCCCTGGGGAGGCCCTCCTGGACCTCGGCCCAATCAGTGAACAGCCCTGGGGTAGGCGCTTCTTCCACAGGCCCTTGCTGTATTCGGCACTACGGGAACCACGTGTGACTTTGTGCCCCCACTAGACCCTCGAGAGCAGGGACTACACAGTCGCCCAGGGACTAGCACAATGATACAAAATGACGTTAATGAGACCAAAGGGCACAGGATTCAATGAAATCAGCCAAATGAATTAAGAAGACAGTAAAAAATAAAAGTATAGAGTTAAATTCTAGCAATTAAGATTCCTTACTGCTTCTCCCTATTCCAGGTGAATCAAGCTGGGGCTCCCCCCTTACCCCATACAGAGGACACCCCACAAATTCTCAGACAATATCTACCCTCCTAGGGATGTAGGAGTTGTTTGCCCCCACCCCGCTGCCACCACAAGAAACAAAAGCCCAGCTCCAGCCCACCACCCACAGGTGTGCCCTAGAGACCGTCTCTCCCTCTTAGGGACCGACGGGGCCTGACCGACCACGCCTGTCCTGCCCCTTTCCCACGCGCACGTGGCCTCTTCAATATGTTGTTTCTGAGGCCTAGAAGTGTCATCATCAAAAGTCACTTAATAGCAACCTCCTGTCTCAGGCCCTAACTCTAATAAAGCTTGTCTTTATTTTCCAGATTCTCACCAAAAAAAAAAAAAAAGACAACTCAATTGATGAGGCATTCACAGAAATTAGTTTCAGCAAAAAAGGAAACTAGACATCAACGTACCCTCCAAACGTCTTCATATCAGCTCTCTACTTGTGGGGTAATGATCAATGACCACCCATTACATATGAGTGGTCCCCAACCTTATCACAGAGCCTACGTTTTCAAATATATTGTCTACAAAAATACTGCATTTATGTTTAATTTTTCCATTTTTATTAAGCAAAGACATAGCAATGGCCAATCAGAGAATGTGGTCAAGAAGAGATGACTCATGTCACCAAGGAGCACACAAGATTCCAACCACAAAAAAGAAACTCAATGTGTGGCCTGATTACGGGCAAACAGCAATTTGCTGGCTTGCTTTCTGAAATACTGAGAATCGCTCATATATCCCCATTACTACCTTCCACAGCCTCTTTGTATCTTTTTGACTTGTGACAATGTGCAGAATTAACAACCAGATTTAATGGCTATAAATGAATCAAAATGCCTGAAATACATCAGGCATTGTACCTTTCATTAGAGGACAGGACATGTCTGTCAGTTGTGGTCAGGGGCAGCCAAGGAAATGTAGAAAACTTCAAACACTTCACAGTCTGATTCACTGTAAATGGAAGAGCAGAACTTAACCATCAAAGAAGACAATGATGACAGATTCACAACGTGGAGTAAAGCGTCACCTTTAAAACAAGTCCCCAAATAAAGCCACATCTTACACTGACGTGAAACACACCAGACAAGGTCAACCGCAAGCCCACCCTTTCACGGGAAGAACAGCGGTCTCTTCTCTTAAACAAGACTTACACGTTATTGTCAGAAGAGCATTCAACACAAACCTGGATCGAATGACATTTTCCATTTTACTGGCTGATCAGAACATAGAGCTTAAATTCAACATAAAAGCAACTGCATTTGAGATAACTTTAATTGTAGAAATTAAAAACGACATAAACATGCTCATATGCTATATTTAGTCATGTTCAAATATCCTCAATGGTGTCAGGTGTTTAAAGCTCTTTGCAGATGACAGATCAACTATCAGTGTGCAAAGAAGATTAAAAGAAATCTGAGAAACCAACACAATTTGAAACTAATGCTGTTCAAATTAGTTTTAACAGGCCCCCCCGCCCCAGGCTTATTGAGGTATAACTGACATAGAACATCGTATAAGCGTGAGCTGTACAACGTGATAACTTTCACGCACTTATATACTCCACATGGCGATCAAATAGGCAGCAACTTCACCCTCTCACACGACTGCCAACTTTTTCTTGTGGTGAGAACATTAAGATCTATTCTTAGTATTTTAACAGATCTTATATTGAACATTAAGGTGGTAACAATGAGAAATCTACATATGCCCTTCCAAATGACAAAGTCTTTCTGCCAAATGCTTTGAAAAGAGCATGGAATCGTTTAATTCAAATACCAGTATTATTAATTTCCCAAATAAAGCACAGTTGCTTCTTTTGAAAATGCTAAAACAGGGTTTCCTTTCTCAGGGCAAAGCAAAAGGCATGTACTGTACATTACAGTACAGAAAACTGTGTCCAGAGTAAGCCACACCATCAATCCACGAGCTGCAACTCACACAAAAAAGCATGACCATCTCAAGTGTCCTATTGTTTTCCACA
Source organism: Pteropus medius (assembly GCF_902729225.1). NCBI lineage: Eukaryota > Metazoa > Chordata > Mammalia > Chiroptera > Pteropodidae > Pteropus > Pteropus medius. Next base: position 5,068,115 of record NW_024340849.1, on the reverse strand, counting down.
GCTTCAAATACCCCTGTTCCCACCCCTGGAGATACCTGCTCCCTTCACAGGCCTCTCAGAGGCACTCAAGAAAGCCTCCCAGGCACAAGCACAAAGAACTACCGCCCCCGAACCAAAGCTCCCTATCCCTAAAGCCTAACGAAACTTTTCCAGAAAGGAAAGGTAAAGTATTTTAATAGCTAAACAAGTTTTCTGTTCTTTCTTATGTTGTTATTCAACCTGAGAGTTTCTACATAACTTTCTAATACCAGAGGGCTTCCAACTGGGTTGAGTTGAATCCCTGGCATCAGCAAATACATTGCTGAACACGACCTCTTCAATTCAACTTCGCAGGCGATAAAGTGTGAAGTCCACGCTTACTTAATCTTTCCCTAACGGTGTCGTCTAGAACAAAGGTTTCACCCTGTCTAACCGTCAGTGTCCTCGCCAGTAAAATGGAAATATAATAGTATCAATCTCTCTGAGACTCCCTGAGGATTCGCTTATTCAAAGAACATATACTGAGTGCCTGATCCATTTTTGGCATCGTTCTGCATATGGGATAAAACATGTTTGCAGCTATCACTAAGCTTACAGTGACAGAAACAAGAAGTAACTTCAGATCACAGTACCTGTTCAAAATAAAACTAATCACAGATAGTGATCACTGGCTAGAGACCTCAGGAAGGTCTCTTTGAGGAGGTGGCATTTGCGCAGAAACTGGACACAGCCAGATATGGAAAGAACTGGATGAGATTGCCAAATCGGAAGTCTAGAATCAAGCGGATGTTGGGATAAAGACATGTGAAGAAACCAAGATGACGGTGGGTCTTTGGCTTGAGTGACTGGATGGACAGCGCACCGTGTGAGCTGCAGAATGAGGTGACCACACAGTGCACAGCACAGGTCCTGGCAAAGACCTTGTGCTGAACGAGCCCTAAGTACCACTGCGCCTCTGCCACCCACCCACACAGCTACTCAAATGCAGTGAGGATGACATGACGCTTTCCACTTAGACTCTACGTCCTAAACTAATTTGAGGAAACCGAAATATTCGGTTTAGCGCTGAACTACTCAAGTTTGACCACAGTACATTTTCACGGCAATAAAGAAAGGTACATGAATTTCCACTTTCCCAGGTCGGCAGCTCTGCTCCCAATATACATTTACCCATGGGTCGTGGGGGCGCGTCCGTCTGCTGGAAGTTACTTTTGTCTGGAGGAAAATATCCCGTTAAGATTTCAGTTGGTTGTGGCAATTCTGAAAAAAATAAATATATATTACTATTACATTGATTTATTATTTGCTACAAGTGAAACTTTTTTTTAAAACTTTTACTCTTTTTGAATCATTTAAAAACCAGAAAAATAACCGTTTTTTTTCCTCTCAATAGTCTGTCTTCCCACAGAGGAAAAAAACATGTGAATGTTAAGCCAATTTCAAATTGAGGGTTGTCTTATTTCTACCTCTCTCTTTTACTGTAAATACGGTTGTTTGTTACAATGAATACATCCACAAAGCACATAAAGAATCTGTCACGAAGCATTAATTCAAGGACTCTTCACCTCTGCTTCTAAGTCCATCTCCTTCTCTCTTACTCCAATTATACAGTTCCTGATCACTCTAATCTCCATCAATATCTTTTCTAAAAAGTTGTCAAAGAAAGGGAGTCAAGCACTCTCTCTCAACACCTTTGATGACTGTCACGTGACAACATATTCCACACTTCAGACATTCTGAGAATGAGAAAAGGCTGAAACTAAACTTCACGAGTTTCTATTTGAAGTTTTCATATCAGTAGTTCTTAATATTAATACAGATCTTAAAAATTAGCTGTAGACCACACTTTTAATCTCATCTGTAAGAAACTAGGTTTAAAATTTCACAACTTAAAGTTCAACTTTGTTATGGCTTAGACGCAGACTGTAAAATACTTTGTTAAAAATCACAATCACACAAGAAGTCAATAAATGGCACCTGCCAGAGCAGTACCAACAGTCACAGCAGCATCAGAACAGCACTGATGTACAGAAAACTGTCCTACCAGAGTAAGCAAGCAAAAATATGTTTTGTCATACTTTTACTACTCAATTCCATATGTTTCATGAGCTTTTCTTTAAATCAATCTGAATGCCTCCCATGTGCAAGATACTACACTGAACATAAAATAACAAGGACAAAACTATAGCAGCCAACTATTTTGTGCCTAATATATGTTTGACCGTGTGCTGAGTTCTTCACAGGCACTGTCTCATTTAATCCTCATGACAATTTTATAAGATGTTCTTTCTTACTGTCCCAACTTTTGGATGACACTACTAAAGGCTGGAGGGATTAGTTGACTTAGCAAAGGTCACACAAGTAATGGCAGAACTGGGACTGGAATCCATGTCTCCTTGACTCTGATTTTAACCAGTAAACCATGTGTAGCTCATTTTGATTGGACCCCCTAACAAAATCACAAGCTAGGGCAGATGTCATCGTACCCCTATATAAAAAACACAGTCCAAAAATGCAAGCACAAAACATTCAGAACAACATCTGACACATGGTAATGAGTGCTGAGTGCTCAATGAAAATGTGTTATCATTAAAGAAATAATCTGTCAAACTGGTCTCACAAAAAGAAAATAACTGGCATTTTTTTAGGCCCCTTAACCAAAAAAGCATTACAGTAGAGGAGGGAGAAAAAAGGTCAAGCTCGTGTAAGTTAACACAAGAAAA
>NW_024340849.1:5037371-5065395 GCF_902729225.1 Pteropus medius | reverse complement strand
TAATCCTTCCCTTAGAATTAACCAATAGAACCAATATATTTTAACAGAATACATCAGATTGATTCCAAAGAGTTACCAGTTTGGTTGGTTTGGTAGGATGCAGAATACAATGCAGGAACGTCTGAAGGAAGAATAAAAAGTCCATCCAGAATGCCATCGATTTCAGCTTGTAGATTTGGCTCCACATTAGCACGAAGTTTAGATAAGAATTCAACCGCACCAAGATCAACCAAATGCTGGACTGCTGGGGGATACTGAAAGAAGAGGAGAGTCTTGAGAGTAACTACAAATATCAAAATCTCTGGATTCAATCTTGTAGCAATCAAAACATAAAAAAAAATTATTTGGGGTATACCAGATGTTCCTTTTTGAAAAAATGAATCCTACCCTCTCCTACTTCCAACCAGTCGAAGGATGCCGAGGTAATACGGATCACCCATGACTGCACAGAAATTTACAGTTTTAAAAGGTTAAACTTGCTCTGACACATGATATTTGATAACTATTCTCGAGATAGGCTGAGAAACATACATCTGAAAAAAAGACATGGGAAAAGCAATTTAACACACTTGTTCTATTTATTAATCATGGTCTGTAACATCATCTTTAAACGTGTTCTCTCTTAAAAGACACAACTAATTTGTAATACATACATAACACAAGGAAAAACAAATGATAAATATTAGTCTGCTACGGATTCCAAAACCACATACCAAAATTCTGAATTTCTGTATTACCTCAGAGAACAGTAGAGACAATGTGAGATGTAAAATCACAAATTAAAGATGGGCATTATATACCCAAATGAATTAATTCAACTTCTCCCAATGTTTTAAACTTTAATTGACTTTTCAACAAGTGCTACAATTAAATGACTAAGAAACACATGGTCCTGATTATTTCAAAATGATCCTACCTTAACCAATCTGTTCAACAGGCTCAGAACCTCTTCTTTCATTGGAACGGAAGGGAAATTGAACCATTGCAGCAAGTGGAGAAAAAGTAGCCTCTCCTGAATGAGATCAGCATAGCAGATTAAGTTGTGCTCAACCTTGCAGAGGATATTCTTGAGAGCGCGTTCCCTGATCTCGGCCAGCTGATGACCTGTCAAAGAAATACAGCACGAAGCTATTTCCTGACTCCAAAGAGACGACCACCCGGAATTTACCCTAAAACTTCTTCGTCATTTACGCTGGAGGCGAGGGTGGGGTTAAGAAGGAAATAAAGCAATTTTTGTCACAGGCAGGGCGATGGTGCACTGGGGATGCGAACTGCGGTGTACACACAAGGTCCGGGCTGTGTCCCCGGGGGCTGCCCGGGAGAAGCTAGGACGAGAAAGGGAGGCGTCGCCGGGAGGTTCAGACTCGGAAACGTGACACGTCCCGTCTCGGCAAGTGGCCACGACAGGAGGGTGACTCCGGCGAGGGGAAACTCAGACTGTTACCGAGTTTCCTGATGAGCCCGGTCAGGACCATCTCGTCCTGCTCAAACAGCTACTGCCGCCACCGCCGTCGCCGGAGAATTAAACTGCCGCGCCACAGCGTCCGGCCACGATTAATGTCCCTCCGGAAACACGGCCAGCAGACAGCAGGTTCCGGAGCGCGGGAGCGAACCACCCAGCGAGTGAGAGGCGTTCCGTGAGTTATTCGCAGCTCCCACGCCCCCGGAGAAGCGTTCAGTCTCTCTGTAATTACTACCACGCAGTTACTAGACCGTAGTCTCCGAGGTAAAGACCGGAAAGAACGCGGCACGCGGAAGCACAGCGGCTTCAGCGCGGTGCACGCCGGGAGTTGTAGTCTGGGGGCCGCGGTGCTCCCTTCCCGGAATTCCGTCCCCGCCCCGCGCCGGACGCCCGGGGTTCCCGCGTCTGAGCGCGGGCTCGCGCGTGGGTGGTAGAGGCCTGGGCGGAAGCCCGCTATCCCTGCGTCCTCGAGCCCCGTGACCGACCCCACCCCGCCCCAGTCTTCATTCTCAGGTCCTGGAATGTCACAATTTAGAACGCTGACTTTTGTGTTGTTTGGATTCCCCCAACTCCCTGTTACTAAATGACTTACCCTCCTTGTGAAATGTACCAGCGAAGTCGAGCAGTGTCTTGGATGCCTGAGTTCAGCATGAACAAGCCACAGATGAAGGGGTGGGGTGAAGAATAAGTAAACAGAAGAGATAGAAGGAGCTGTAGAAAGAATAGAAGGGAGGCGGGAGAGGTAAGGGTTTGAATTAGTATTTGTACCAAAGTTGACTTGTGCACCATGATCGATCTCAACAAATTGGGAAATTTTCTAAGCAATGGAAGAGGAACAACGACAAAATTGAATGTGTAAAATGCTTTGCGTTTTAGGGAACTTTTCATCTCACTGATCTTTTCAATCTCCTTGAGAATAGAATGTCAAGGCAGCTAGCTATTCCCATTCCAGTTTTGCAAAACAAAAAAAAGAGAGAACTTAAAATCAAAGTGCCTCGCCCAAGGTCACAACACCTAGTGAGTGGAGTGTTAAAGGACCTGACCTTAATTTTCTTTGTAACATTCTTAGGACTTCGCTGCATCTGCGTGTGTATAAGTGAGAGTGGTAATTTTTGAGTGGATCTTGAAAGATAAGTAGTTTATGTGATAGGCAAAGAAATGGCGTAAGGCAGGGGTTCCCAATTCTCGACCACAGAGTGGTACCAGTCCTGGCCTGTTAGAAACCTGAGCGCAGCAGGAAGTGAGAAAGGCAGGGCGAGAAGCTTCATCAGCATTTGCAGCCGCTTCCCAGCGCTAGCATCACCGCCTCAGCCCCGCCTCAGATCATCTGCCTTAGGTTCTCATAGGAGCACCCGTCCCTGGTGCCAAAAACGTTGGGGGCTGCTGGAGTAAGAGAATTCCTGCCAGGAAAACAAACGAACAAACAAACAAAATAAACAGTACATGCAAAGGCAAGGATTAAGAGTGAGTCTGTCAGAATTAAGGGAAAATGAGAAATTCTGTGTGGCCAGATTACCTCTGGGAGAAAGAGAGAGAGGAAAATCGGGCTGCTGGCATGCTGGTTACTCTCCAGTTGCTCCTGCCAGCTCTGCCCACCTCTGCAGTAACTGACCTGTACGGATGAAAGGACTGCACCATCCAGCCTCCCCTGCAGGCCCTTGGGTTGGCGGTACCCAGTGGGAGATGGCAGCAGGAAACGAGAGAGTGGAAGGATAGAGTGGGGTGGTTATTTAACCAAGACTCTATTAGCCCTTACCTAAGCCTGCGGGGCCAAGATTGTAACAGTGGCTGCATCCCCAACCCTAGGGTGACAGCTCCTTATGCATAGTGTGCCAAATGGACCAAAAAGTGGAAAGTATGGGGGCAGTTACACCAGCTGAGACATTTCAATAGTTATCCAGGCACCAAGGTTTTCGTCGTGAATTTGAAGTGTCAAGGTCAAAATACACATGAAGGTACCGAGGAATGATGGAAATAACTTCGATGGTATTTCTAAGATGAACAGTCTTCAATGATAAGAACCTGAGATGTCAGCAGTAAGGGGAGTCGATAGTATGGGACAAGAATAAATAAAACAAGCATGTTGCAGTTAAAACAGGGGGTCAGACTATGAAATGGTATCATTTATGTTGCTTTTATTTTCTAATTTGTGTCGTTATTGTTTGGTCCTGTGAGGACCAAAGGAGATAGCAGAAAAAACTCTCATCCCAAACCTCCATAATAGGGAGTTACTACAAAAAATAGCTGTTTTAGAGGCTGTCAGACTTAGCCCGCCTCAGCTAAGGACTGAATGCTCCTGTCCCCCTGCCCCCCAGAACTTGTATGTTAAAATCTAAACCCCATTGGTGTGAGGAAGTGGGACCTTAGGGAGCTGATTACATTATGAGGGTTAGAGCCCTAGTGAATAGGGACCCCAGAGAGTTTCCTCCCTACTTCTGCCATCTGAGATCACAGAAAAAAAGACCATCTATGAACCAGGAAGCAGCTCCTCACCAGGTACTGAATTTGCCGGCACCTTGATCTTGAGGGCTTGCCAGCCTCTAGAACTGTGAGGAAAAAAAAATGTCTATTGTTATACGCCACTCCATCTTTGGTATTCTCTTATAGTAGCCCGAAAGGACTACAATAAACCCCTTTCTAGGAATCAAATGCCGTGACCTGCCTGCAAGTGTAGCCACAGGGCAGCAGCCCCTCCCTTCATCTGAGGGGCCTGGGCAGGAAGAGGCTTTGTGCCTTCAAGGGCAGAAGCACTCACAGCGTCACAACAGTCACAGCCACTCATGCAGCACACCCAGGCAACATTTCCAGCAAAAAAAAAAAGAGAGTGCTCTGACCCTTTCTTCCTCATTTTTCAGAGGTAAGAAATTATTGGCCCAAGGGGGAAATCCTGTTCCAAGCTACTTTTATATTAATTGGGAGACTAATTTATTTATGAAGACAACATACAAAAAGAGCAAGTGAGCAGGATTCCTAAAGGAAAAGGCTCAACCCAATAGGTGTGTGGAAGTTATTCAAGGTCCCCCCAGGGCAGGCAAACATACTGTGTGTTTTCCAAGAGAGTCACCTGGACCACAGCCTGTCTTATTTAAAAAAAAAAAAGATCATGATTTATTAATAATTCTAATGTCTAAGAAGGAAAAATGGTTTCATCTTACACTTACGAATTTCCCTAATCATGCCCCAAAATTTTGTCCTATGAATTTACGTAATATTTAATCTTTAAGGGGATCATAAAATTCTAATTTATCTTCCCAATACCAAAATAGAAAGTTAATAAATATTTTTTTTTTGCTGTTTTAAAGTGGAAGGATTGAAACAAGGAATCTTCATGCTCCATTTCAAATATCAGAGCAACGTGAATTTGAACTCTGCTCTCTGCCCAGTTAAATAAACAGGGGTCTCAATTGCAATTACAGAGAAGCAGACAAGGATGTCTGCCTTCCCCATTTCTGCTCCACATTGTACTGGAAGTTTTTTTCAGGGTATTTAGTTAAGAAAAAAAAAAAAGTTATCCAGATTAGAAAGGAAAAGTAAATCTATTTCTACTTGCAGTTGAGATGACCTTATACATAGAAAATTCTGAGGAATCCACAAAAAAAAATTATTGGAACAAAGGAAAGTCCGCAACAAGGTTGCAAAATACAAAATCGATATGCAGAATTAATTTTATTTCTATACACTAGCGATAAACAATCCAAAAATTTATTAAGAAAAGTAATTCCATTAACAATAACATCAAAAATAATAAAATACTTGGGCATAAATTTAACACAATAAATGCAATACTTCTACACTGAAAACTACAAAATATCATTGAAAGGAATTAAAGTACTCAATAAATAAAAGGACACCCCATGCCATGGATTGGGAGATTTAGTATTGTTAAGCTGGCAATACTCCCAAATCGAACTGCAGATTTAAAGCAATGCCTGTCAAATACCCAGTTACCTTTCTAGAAGAAATTGACACGCTTATTCATCTGAAAACATTATTGGCTTATATTTATATGGAAATCAAGAGAATCAGACTGGCCAAAATAATCTTGGAAAAGAACAAAGTTGAAAGATTTATACTTCCCAATTTCAAAACTTACTACAAAACTATAATATTCAACATTGTGTAGTACTAGCATAAGGACAGATATGTAGACTAATGGAATAGAATCGAAAGTCCAGAAATAATCTTCATATTTATGGTCAATTGATTATCAACCAGTGTGCCAAGACAATTCAACGAGAAAAGAGTCTCTTCATCAAATGGAACAACTGGATTGTCACATGCAAATAAATGAATTTATATCCATATCTCATACCCTATAAAAAATTAACTCAAAGTGGATCAAAGATCTAAATGCAAGAGCTAACCTATAAAATTCTCAGAATAGGACATAGGCATGAATCTTCATAAGCATGAATCAGGCAATGCTTTCTTAGACGTGAAAGTAAAACACAAGCAAAAATATAAATTGGATAGCATCCAAATTTGAAACTTACACTTCTAAGGACACTCTCAAGAAAGTTAAAAGACCATCTGAGAATAGGAGAGAATATTTGCAAATCATATATCTAATAAGAGTCTCTTCTCCAGAATACATAAAGACCTTTTACAACTCAACAATAAAAAAATCAAATAATTCGATTTAAAAATGCTCAAAGGATCTGAATAGACATATTTTCAGAAAAGATGTGTAAATATCCAATGAACACATGAAAAGATCCTAAGCAGCATTAGTCATCAAGGAAATGCAAATCAGGAAACCAGAATGAGATACCCCTAGGATGGCTGTGATCAAAATCGAGAAAGAGCTTTGTGGGCAAGGATGTGGAGAAACTGGAAACCTCATCCGTGGCTGTCAAGAATGTAAAATAGTGCAGCCTCTGTGGCAAACATGCCAGGAGATCCTCAAAAAGTTAAACATAGAATTAACATATGACCCAGCAATTCCTAGATGTATATCCTAGATGTTTACCCAAAAGAATGGAAATCAGGTATTCAAGGAAATATTTGCACGTAAGTGTTCAGAGCAGCACTATTTGCCATAGCCGAAGGTGGAACACAATCCAAGTCCGCCAGTGGAGGAACGAATAAACAAAAAGTAGTAGAGCCATACAATCGAATAGTATGCGGCCTTAAGGAAGAATGAGTTAGCGATACGTGCTACGACATGCACCAATTGAAAACATTATATTAAGGGAAAAAAGCAAAGCACATCACAATCAGGCCACATATTGTGTGATTCCATTTATCTATGTATTAGTCTGCACAGGCTGCCATACCAAAGTGCCACACTCTGAGTGGCTTAAACAGCAGACATTTATTTTTGCACAGTTCTGGAGGCAAGAAGTCCAAGGCCAAAGTGCCAGAGATGTGGTTTCCGCTGAGAGCCCGCTTCCTGGCTTACAGAGGGCTGCCTTCCAGCTGTGTCCTCACATGGCCCTTTCTCTGTGTGCTCTGGAGGGATGGAGAGGCTCTGTGGTGACTCTTCCTGTTCTCATAGGGAAACTAGTTCTATGGGATCAGGGCCCCACCCTTGTGACCTCATTTAACCTTAATTACTTCCTTAAAGGCACTTTATTCAGATAGATTCACTTTGCAAGTTAGGGCTACAGTGCATGAATTTTGTGGGGAAAACAGTTCATTCCATAACAATATGAAGTATTGAAAATAGGCAAATTCATAGAACCAGAAAGCAGATTGCTGGGGGGCGGTGGGGAGGGGGGCATGGGGAGTGACTGATAAATGGGTACAAAGTCCTCTTTTGGGGTGACGAAAATGTTTCGGAGCTAGATGAAGCTGGCGGCTGCACACACTGTTGAGTACTGAAAGCTCCAGAACTCCACACTTTCAAATTTTAATTTGATGTTACATGAATTTCCCCTCAATTAAAAACGGTTTATTGAAACTCTTTTTAAAAAATCAGAGAGTTGACACGTTTCAGCCAGGCTGTCGAGGAATCAGAACCCTATTACTCTGGAATGTAAAATGTTGCAGCAACTTTAGAAACTTGTCAGCAGTTCCTCAGGAAGCTAAACACAGAGTTACTGTCTGAGCCAGCGATTCCGCACCCCCTGCGCGAAAGCCCACGTGCTCACCAAAACGTGCACGGGAACGTTCGTCACGGCATTCTTCAGCCAACAGTTAGAAACAACTCAGACGCCCATCGGTTTAGGAATGGATACACAACGGGTGTATGGAAGGGATAAATCCCATCAATGCCATGAAATATAACTTTCAAAAGGAAAGAAATGCTGATACCTGCTATAATATGGATGAACTTTGAAAACGTTACGCCAAGCGAAAGAAGCCAGACACGAAAGACCACGTGTTACTTCATTTACGTAAAATGTCCAGAATAGGCAAATCTGTAGAGACAAAGCGGTTTAGTGGTCACTTACATTTGGAGGTCTATGGGGAAACAGGGCAGTAGCAGCTGAGGGGTGAGGGGTTTCTTCTAGAGATGATGAAAATGTTCGGAAATCACCTGTGATGACAGTCGCACGTATTTGTGAATATATTAAAAACCATTGAAACGTACACTTTAAACTGGTGAATTATATGGCACACCGATTATATCTCAAAGTGCTACAAAAAGAGAAACAACAGGAAGACATCCAGTTGAAACCAAGAATTTATTTTATGAAGAACTTATGTTGTGCAGACAGCAAAACAGTTCGCTAAGGAAAATTACAGTGTCTTTTCCTGGGAATTCATGAGGGCATTATTTTCCATACAGATGCAGCCCTTCTGAAGAGACAGGCTGGATGGATGGCCCCCAGGTGAACCTTTGAGCTTCGTTCCCAGATAGCTACACTACTCAGTAAATGCAGGACGGTTCTGTCTCACTTCTTTCCACAGTGCATTTAAGCTCTCAGAAACATTCCCGCTGGTGGAAGGAGATAACTATGTGGTTTCATTTCCAAACTGTGAGATTGAACTAGCTAGCGATGGGCAAGTCCTTGGATGAGCAGTGCGGTCGAAGTTCGAAGTAACGTTGCCGTTATGTTTAGATGTTTTTTCGGTACGTAATGTCACAAAACTTTGTTATCAGATATATGGTTCCAGGCAAGTGTTACTTCTGGGGCAGGATGGGGAGAGCCAGCTCTTTAGAGATGTAGCTCAAGGATATATTGTCCTGTGATCGGCAGTTGGCTCCCGAGGGAACAGTGCTTCTCAACTCAAGTTACTAAAATGACCTCTGTTGGTGACTCCAGCTGAACACAACCTGTTTCACGGAAGCTCAGAAAATATACGCTGTGCTGAATGTGCTGGGTCTGTAAAGAATGCACTGATTGCAGTCACTTGTGCAGAATGCGGTTTTGACTCTGGTTATTTTTCAGAGCTTGGCTGAGTTTTTTGGTTGTCGTTAACTTATTATTATTTTTTTTATGGTGACATTGGTTAAAAAAAATCCAATAAGTTTCAGCTGTACACTTTAAGAGTAAGGCATATATATATTTACATTGTATGTTCACCTCCCCTTGTTAGATTTCTTTCTGTCACCACGTATTTGACCCCTTTACCCCGTCTACCTCACCCCTACCCTCTGGTAACCGCTAGTCTATTGTCCATGTCCATGAGTCTCTGTTTGTCCTGTTCATTTGTTGCTTTTACGTTTATATCCTACATCTAAGTGATATCATGTGATTTTCAACTTTTTCTGTCTGGCTTATTTCACTTAGCATGATTATCTCGAGGTCTATCCAGGTTGTCGCAAATGGCAGTATTTCATCTCTTCTTATGGCTGAGTAATATTCCACTGTATATATGTGCCACAGCTTCTTTAGCCAATCATCTATCGTAGGACACTTCGGTTGCTTCCATGTCTTGGCCACTGTGAATAGCGCTGCTATGAACATCTGTGTGCAAATATCTTTTCGGATATGGGTTTTCAAGTCTTTGAGGTAAATACCCAGTGAAGGGATTACTGGATCATATATGGTAGATCAATTCTTAGTTTTTTGAGGAACCTCCAAACCACTTTTCATAATGGCTGTACCATTTTGCAGTCCCACCAGCAGCGTATGAGGGTTCCTTTTTCTCCGCATCCTCTCCAACATTTGTTATTACTTGTCCTGTTGATTATAGCTATTCTAACAGGTATCTCATTGTGGTTTTGATTTGCATTTCCCTTGTAGCTAGCGATGTTGACCATCTTTTCATATATTTGTTGTTGGCTGAGTTTTAAAGTTCGGTGTCTCCGGGGAGAAGCGGGGTGACAGTCAAGGCAACAAGGCGGTCCCAGGCAAACACTGGTAGTTTTTGGAAAAAGTGTGTAGAGCCCTCTCTTATCTGTGTCTTAAGAAAGAAATTTCTTTCTCTCTCACTAAAAGTCCAGATGTCCGCAGGCAATGCGGATGTGTCGAGATTCGACCCGTGCCTGCCTTGTCAGAGCTCGAGCAGCCCTTTCAGTATGTTCTAATTCGAAGGATGTTTGCTTTCTGACAAATGTATCTGGTGCCATAAACTTACGTTATATTCTGCTTTAGATTCATCCCCAAAGTTTGCCATGTTGTGCTCTATGTCTCATTTATTTCCCAGTATTTTGTGATTTTCCAGGGGATTTCTCCTAATCCTGGGCAGATTTAGCAGTTTTTCATGACATTGCCTTGCACGTAATATTCTGCAAAATTTTTGTTTTTCAATTTCAATGTTGCATTGTGGTATAATTTTTTTGAATATATTTATTTAATAATTAGTGGTCCAAATTTAACCCTGTGAAATGGTATCAGTGGAAATAATAAGCTAACCTGTATTTGCATGGACTTTTCAAAGTGTGGTTACTTTAGTAGGTTGATGGGTAATGATGGGTGATGAGAATTTTATAAATGACAGTAGGCAAGTTTCTTTGGATGCTTATTTTTGAGACTCATTTCAATTTCAGGAACATAAATGCAATAATAGTAATAAATAAGAGAAAACCCATCAATCGTTCCATTTTTTTCACACTAAAATCTACTACGAAGTTTAATTATGTACTTTAGCACTACCAACTCAGCAAAAATCTAAGACAGAGACGAGGAAAGCACAGAAAATACATAAACATATGAGTTGAGAAGAGAGAAAAACTTGAATACACATTCCTTCAAAGAAGCATTGCAAATATGCACATGAAAAGATGCTCAACGTCACTAATCATGAGGGAAACTCAAATCGAAACCATAGTGATATCACCTCATACCCATTAAGATGGCTACGATCGAAAAATAAGATAAAAAAAACCCAGAAACGAACATGTATTGGCGAAGCCGTGGAGAAACTGGAAGGCTTGCCCACTGTTGGTGGGAATGTGGGAAACAGTTTGGCAGGTCCTCAAAGCATTATATATTGAGTTTTAATGTTTAATGCTTAAAATTCTACTTACTAGAAGTAGGCTAGCAAGTTTACTTCTGGATCCCCAAATGCATAAAAGCAGGGACTTGAACAGATATTTGTACACACTTTATAGCAGCATTATTCACAATAGCCAACACATAGAAGCAACCCAAGTGTCCATCAATGGATGAATAAACAATGGGGCTTATATATACAATGAAATATTATTTAATTCTTAAAAAGAATTAAATTTTAATACATGCCACAACATGAGCGAACCTTATAGACATGATGGTAAGTAAAGCCAGACACAGAAGGACAAATACTACATGATTCCACTTATATGAGGAACCTAAAGTAATCAAATTCGCAGAGAAAGAAAGTAGAATAGTGTTTGCCAGGAGCTGGAGGAATTATTTAATGGGTAGAGAAATTCAATTTGGGAAGATGAAAAAAGTTCCAGAGATAGAAAATGGTGGTTACACCCACAATGTATATTTTGCCAAAATTTTTAAAATAATTATTTAAAAAGAGAGAGACATAAATTTCAAGAGTGGAAAAAAATGGGCAATGATGGGGTTCTATTTGCTCATCACGGTTTCATGATTTCTCCCAATGGTGACCCAATACAATTAACTAACGAGAAAACAAACATGTGACAACGTCACCCAGAAATGGGGCATGGGGGACATACCAGTACTGAGGACATTCAAGTCAGGTCAGGAACCTGGATGAGGAGATTGGAATCGCAGGAGGTAAGAGTTCAAAATGAATTTAAAGATTGTGTTCCTGGTTTTGTCGGCTTGCTTCTTTTTTAATTTTAACCCAGTGGCCGTGGACCTCCAAAGTGTCAGTCAATCCCTAGCTCGATTCTATTTTTTTTTTTTTAATCTGCGCATATGCACTATTCTAAGAAGAAACCGCATGACTTTCATCAGATTTCCAAAACATTCTATAGAGACACGGATCTAGTCCACCCTCGCCTTTTTCAGATGTGGAAACTGAGATTTGAAGAAATGCAGTTTCCAGCGCAAGGTCACAGAGTTAGCGAGAATAGATTCTGCTTCTTTCTCGCTAAGGTATTTTGAGTTTCAGGTGACTTCCCCTGTGGGAGTATTTCCGTTTTTAAGAGAGCACTGCTAGAACTAGCTGTCCTAGGAACAAAGGGACGGCTTGTGGGGCAGCCTCTGACTTTGCTGGCCCTGCCTTTACCGGTCCCTGTGGGAGTCCTGTAAGGCGAGAGGGAGGAAGGCGACCAGAATAGAAGCAGAGAAAGGGTGCAGTGTTTGCCACAGCGGTGGGGGAAGGGGATTCGCAGACTGTAACTCTTTGGATGTCCTTTGGCCTCCAGAGCTCCCCTGAGATGGAGGCAGGAACTGGAACCATTGTACTCATATCAGAGCACAATCTAGATGCAGGGCAGGGCACAGCGTGGTCCAGCTTCCAGGAGAGAGGATGGAGAGCGATTCGCAGCTGGACCTTCCCGGAACAAAAGGAGAAGGAATAAAGTTGGGCTTGGCACAATGACAACAGAGCCCAACCAGGCAGTCAGATAACGCAGGAGCCAGCCTAAGAAATACAAGCCCTCCCCTTGGCAAGAAGTAGCCGTGTGTCAGCAATCGGATCCTTTCTCAGGAAAGCAGGTGCTCCGTAGACAATTCGTCCTAACGAACACACATCAATAGCTTTGGCCAAACACCTCACAATACCAAAGAACAGAATTATTAAGTCAAGCAATGAAGGTGATTCAGTAAATGAAGGCACACGGCCCGAAACTGTGCAGTTTTCCAATAAGTCTCAAAGATGTGGTGCCAAGTGACACGATGTTCGAAAGAAGTGTCAAATTAAATTAGTAGATTAGAATGATCAACTAATTAAATTGGGGGCGTCGTCCTCCCAGCATGAAGCAGTAATCAGCAGCAAGGAGCCGGCCGCAGCTAGCTAGGGAGTGATGGCTTTCGTGAGGTGAGGGGTGCAGCTCAGACAGCGCCCACTTCTGCTCCAGACTCCCCAGGGTCAGCTCAGAGGTCTTCCTCTGTGATGCTGACAGACAGACGAGGTTTACAGATGTGGACGATTCCAGGAGTCAGCCATTTTCCTTTAAATGACTGTAAATCTGCCTCTTTCAGGCAATGTGGGCAGCAAATAGAAGAGATGCTGCTTTGCTTTTTCTTGAACCCGTGAAATGAACAGTCAGGAGTTCTGAGTTATCTTGACAATGACCTGGACGTCCACAGTCAGAGTTTACATGATTTCCTCAATGAAAAATAAAAGTTATTTTCCTGGGATGCCAAATGTACAAGTGTCTATTGATATATATATTTTTAAATCATATACTGAATATTGAGCTACCTAAAGTCTATCTATATAATAATGTTTAGCATGAATAAACTTTAATGGAGGATAAAAAAGAATCTAAAAATCTATACGGCAAAAAAGAAACCTTATAAGTAGTATATAGGTACAATTCGTGTCTAAACAGCATATAAATGAACGTTACACAGGCTGCTTAGCATTAGAAATTGCAAAAAATCTTATGTGATGAACTGGTGTCAATTTGACAGCAAATGCAGTAGTTTTATTTTTAGCATAAGAATAAACTCTCAAAAAGATGTATCGCAAATAGTCCAGTCTGATTCTTTTAACCACTCAAATAACTCAAGATTATTGGATTTTTAAAAATTCCGTATTTGGAATTTTCACTATAAAAATAATTGTCGTCATCAAAAACATGTTTGAAATTACAAAAAGGTAGAAAAGAGAAAAATTACTTTTAATTTAGGTTTTCTACACACAGGTTTCTTTGCTTTTTTGGTTATATAGTCACAGTTTTACAATGCATACAATTTGGTATTTTTATTTTTTTCCTGAAGTGATAATTATCTTCCAACATTATACTTCCAACGATAACGCGTTTTTAAACCACACTTTCTAAATTGCATTTTAATAGTTGCCTAACATTCCATTAGCTGTTTCTTATGATAGCATCAAAAACACTTAGGAATACATTTAACAAACTAAATATGAGACTGGTACACGGTAAATTTCAAAACGTCATTGACAACAGTTTTAAAGACCTAAATAAGCGAGAAGACATCCTGTGTCACGAGTCGGAAGACGCACTGTTGTTAAGATGGCAGAATTCTCAAATGATCCACAGCGGCACCACCGCCCCTAACAGAATTCCGCCCGCCCTTTCTATGGAAATCGAGAAAATAGATCTTACAGTTCACCGAACAGAGGCGCAGACGCAACGAAGATGCTTAAATCGCATGGTTTATTAATTCAGAACACACGGCGAGGCAGTCACGGGTGGGGGGTGGGAGAGGTTTAACGCAGCATGGAGCACAGGCAGGGGGCAAGGACCCCGCTGACAGTCACGAGTGCCAGAGCTGGGGTGGACAGCAGCCGCCTCCCACACTGGACACCGAGGCCAGTATCCGGGCCTCAGCTGTGGCTTCCCAGTGGCCTGCTGGACAAACATGGTTTGGACTGCTTTTTCTTTTTTTTGTCTGCATTTCCATACCAGAGCACAAATAAGGCCAGGATGGGTCTAAGTGAGTAGCAACCTTAAGGACAATTAGCTGTCAATCTAGAAGTGACACAATCTGCACCTTATGACAGAGTCATCTCATGTTTTCCTCTCTATAAACAAACACCTTTTCTGCTTTCATCCTATTTATCAGCTGATATGTGTTGAACGTTACTAACATACTGTATATTTATAATATATCTTATGAATTCTGCTCATGTTTTTCAAGCTCTTTCTTTATTCAGTTTCTATCTTTAACACAGCTTAGCTTCACCTGTAACTCATAAGCTACTACCTTATTCATTAGCTATGCTTAACACTTGCGAACTTCATCCATCCCATTCATGATGGTTAATTTTATGTGTCAACTTGACCGGGCTAAAGGGTGCCCAGAAAGCTTTATTTCTGGACGTGTCTACAAGGGCATCTCCGGAAAAAATTAGCATTTGATCAGGAGTCTGAGTAAAAAAGATCCACTGAGTAAAACAGAACTAAACCACCACAGAGGTAGCAACTGTGGGAAGTGAATAGTCCCCTCCAGTCGCTGGAGCTTGAAAGAGGGGTCCCGCAGAGTTGAATCCCAGACCTCTGAGAAGGGGGTGCCCTGGACTTCTGCGAGCCAGCTGGTGCTCGAGTCTTGTTGGAGGAGGCATGTTGAGTCCAGTTTTTCGAGGGTCAGACCATGTGCAAAGTGGATGCACCTTCGCCCAATCCCCAGCTGCCATGCTGGAGTGACCACTGCTGGGGTGACGCTCAGAGCAGACAGGAGGCCCGCAGGAAGGCGAATCCCTCCTCCCCAGCCTTGGGCCTCCCTCCAGCCCCCCATACCCCACCCGCCTCGTGGGCAGGACCCACGGGGAACCTGCTGGCAGAGCAGAAATGTGGTTTACGGATCCCCGGCCCCCGTGTCACAAAGCCCAGTAGAGAAGGCAGTTTGGAGCTGAGGGGCAATTGGTTAGTAACTGTCACAATAGCCCTGTCCAATATAGTTAATTCGTTATGTCATTATTACTGAAAAAAGAGGTGGCAATTTTTTGCTGGCATCAGAGCTGAACATATGAGCTGAAGCCATGGGGGCCAGTTTTTATTTCTGCGTGTGATAAATTAGTCTATTCTAGGGGACCCCTAAGAGTAGCTCCCAAAAGACATGACATATCTTTTTTCTCTTGAGTGGAGAAACAATCCTAAATTATCATTATCATCTATAGTGGTCAGTGTTTTATCCTCCTGAATTTTTCATTTATAACCCATATTTCTTTCAGGCTTTCAGAAAGGTTTATTCGGTGATTCCTGCTAGGATGTAATGATATTTCTACACGTTAAACCTCTAATAACTGCCCCGTTTCCTACCAATCTATAAAGGGTCACTCTCGGCTGCCGCATGAATTTTTATTTCTATCCCCTGGGGTATACAATTTGGCTGTAAATTCTTTCCTCGGTCTCATCTTTCTACTGAAATACTTCAACTATGATTCAAAATGAGCTCCATTCAGGGAATGTTATTATACTGGTTATGTTTAGTTATTTCCGAAAAGCAAAGCTAAGTTTAACTGTCAAGGGAAATACACCGATATCATTCACCACAGATAGATAGCTTGAATTGTTTTTGAATACCAGTAGGAATTCAAGACTATATTGAAGTTTTAATAATTAATCAGATATCTGCAATGTTAATGAAGCTCAATATACTCTGTATGACTTGCTGTAACAGAGCATGGGCATAGAAAAGCGTACATCACACTCTTTAAATGAGATCACAGATTTGGGAAAAAAGCCAATATTCATGGAGGTAACATCCTTCCTGTTTGAATTTTAAGCAGGTTTACCTCATATTATTGAAACCAAATATCGGGTTGGTCATAAAGAGCTATTTACTGCATAGTCTACTTATTATGAAATGTTTTCAAAGTAATATTATTAATAGCTACAAGGATATTCTTCTTTAGTTTTATATATCTCTTAACTAAAATAATAAAATAATAACAATTTTAAATGTCTGTGGTAATAGAAGAATTTGCAAGAATTGCTTACTATATAGCAAGAGATATTGTTCTCATGAAGAATATAGTTTTAATAATGGTGAATGTAGTTTTATTTCTGAAAATATTTTTCAAAAGCTATGTGTCCACATTTTAACTATTTTATACATTTGAAATAGCAATCATCATGTATTTAGCAATTTTTCTATTCAAAACATCTTTTCGAAAAGATTCAAATTAAATCATTCCTCTGTCTTAGTAGGACTTAGAGTTCAGTAAGTAAAATCTAGGATTTTAGCTCAATCCCTTGTGTGCATTTATCTTTTTTTATGCAATTTTAATACAGCATATATATTGGCCTGAGAAAGTGCCCGATTTTAGATTGAGATGTAATATTTGCACATTTTAAACAATGGTACCTCTGGTTTAGTCTCTGCATCCTGTCTCAACGAGCCTATCATGTTCTCTATTTAAATAACGTGTTTGAACATGCTTTAGAGAATACACACAGGGTCCTATAAAAAGCTAACGCACTTTTCCAGGCCAGCAAAGCCAAACCACGCTCTGCACCCACGCTGACAGTGTGCAGTCCGGCCTCATGCTAGAGGTCCTTCCGCAGATCCCGCTTCTTCAGACCTCCGTTCCTCAGGGCGCTCTCCTACGCCCGGGCCCCCTCAGCTGTCGAGTCCATCTTTTCTAAGGATTCGGTCGCTGTCGTCGGGTGGTGTGGTTATTACTCAGGGTTCTAGCAGGTCTCGAAGCTACGTCGATTTTTGTTGCATCTCCAGTGTCAGCCACGGTGTCACAGAGTACAATAGGTTGAACAGATGAATAAACGAGTGTATGAAAGGATGTCACAATGACAGGAGAGAAGTTATTATTTGGAATTTACTCTGAGTTTGGCTTGACAACCAAGGCTAGAGAGAGAAGCACCCTCTCTACACGCCCACAGACATACCCTTCTACTACGCAGGGAGTTTGTACAAGAATACTATCACGTCTGATGAGTGAGTGCTGGGCTGGAAAGTGCTGAGCAGCTGGCTGGGGGTCAGTGCAGATGGCTGCAGACTCCTGAGAGAATTTTAAAAAATAAAATTTTAGAACTAAAAGACCTCTGGGAATTATCGAATCCCACGCCTTCTCTGTTTTACAAGAAAAGCCAGAGACCCAGCGAGAAGTCATGCCTCACAAACACGGGTCATGGCGGAGCTCAGGCTAGCAGCATGTCACGTGTTCCTCATCCTTATGGGGTGTCCCAAATGTCGGTCCACGGAGATGGCACATTGGAGCCATCTTTCCACAGCATGTCTCAAGAGAAGATAAGTGTGTTCACTTATTTTCACCGATTTAGCCCTTCTCCTTCTCATGAATAACGTGAAATTCGGATGTCGCATTTCCTCCACGTTGGAGACTGTTCTAGTTCTACACCTTCATGTACTACGCCTATGAATATTATGATTAAAGGCGGTACAAAGTCCGAAGTGAAAATCAATCACCAAGATGGAAAAGGAATAAAAATATGCTAGCGACGGGTACCAATGTCTTTCCTTGACTTGAGCCAATCCGGGGCCAGGCCACCCACGGTATTCTTCAAGACTCTAAGGCAGTTTTTCACACCTTCACCAGGAAACGTAAGGACCAGATTCTACCTATCAAAAGCAGATATGAGAGCTCCCGAAGGTCTCTCGTTACCTCTCCTAGCAATCGTTTACAGATTTAGGAAAGAAACCCATGTACTCACCTTTGCTGTTTATGTCAACATTTCTTTCGGTCGGAAGTACACCCACTTACAGAGAACCGATTCCCGAGGTAGAAGATTCGACTTTAGGACCTAGCTCTGCCACCTCGGAGCTGGGAAGCTCTGCCATCTCTAGCCCCACCCTACGTCCATCTGCAGAGTGGACACGATATTAACACTTCCTGTCCGGTATCACGGAAATCAAACGTGGAGAAGCGTGAGAAGAGGCCTGGTCAATCTATTGCTTAAGTATTTACCAAGATATGTTCCGGAGAGGAAATGTAATGTGTTTAACATAGAGCATTTAGAGAATAAGACAGATTTATGGATCAGCCGCTTGCGTGGTACACTAACTTCCGATTTTGAGAACTGAACATTGCAGAGAAAATAAGCAAAATATGACATATCTGTCTAAATCGAAGATCAACTTTAAGATCAATTCATTCTCCTTTTGTCAAATACAGGCAAATAGTAGTAACTTCCTTAGATGTTTCTGAATTTCACAAGGATTTACAAAAATCGGTTCAAAAAGAATTGATGTCTTTTTTGACAATGTGGTTAATGGATTGCTTTCTCCACAATAATTACATATTTTAGGTTTGAAAAAAGTCACGGAAAACATCCCAGGAAAGAAAAAAAGGGATTTTAAGATTTAAAACCTCTGAGTATGTGTTGAATGACGGGTCAGTTCCTTGGTGGCCACATCTACTGTTTCCTCTGCATCACTTTAAAGAACCAACCCCCCCACCCCCAACACACACACACACACACACACACTCACACCCCGGTATTTCCCACTCACAGTTCACTAAAATCTTGTGCTATTTTCAGATAAGCTTTTCACAGCTTATTCGTCTTTCTTCACAGAGTAATGAGGCAACGAACCAGCTGTTAAGTATTTGAGGAAGGGTAATGACCTTCCTTTTTAAGTTCCAGTGATCCCGTTAGATCCCATTTGGAACCATTTATCAGTTTGGGCAGGCGATCCTGTCGTGATGGGGTGCTTATTTTACTGCAGGAAAAAAAGACACCTTTCACTTGGAAACTGCGAACCTTTTTCCTTAAGTCACTTTTTGGGATATTGACTTTCAGCTCTTTATTAAGAAACTAGACTCAGAAAGAAGCTTTGGCCCTCGTCCCTTTCCTGCTGAAGGGATTCGGAGAGAAAAGCCTGCTTTAGGAAGGGAGCCAGGGCTGAATCGCCTTTGGAATCCTCCCCCTGGCCCTGGTCAGGAAGACTCCAGGCCAGTCAGCCGGGGACCCCCATGTCCCATTGTTTCTCAGGTGCTTAGTGAGAATCTCCTCCCCATGTCTGTTCTGCTTTTAATTCTGCAACTACCTGTAAATCGTCCATTCTCACTTCTGAAATGTAATACCCGCTCCCACACACACTTCCTCCTTTGT
The DNA here is from genome assembly GCF_902729225.1 of Pteropus medius. Taxonomy (NCBI): domain Eukaryota; kingdom Metazoa; phylum Chordata; class Mammalia; order Chiroptera; family Pteropodidae; genus Pteropus; species Pteropus medius. The sequence continues at coordinate 5,045,968 of NW_024340849.1, read as the reverse complement.
CCAAAAAATGCCATGTCTACCCAAAGCTGCCTCATTGTCTTGGGAACTTTCATGCTTATGTGAATTCCCCATGAGCATGTATTAAAACTTGATTTTCTCCCGTCAATCTGTCTCGGTTAATTTGATCGTTTGCCCAGCTAAAAGAACTTAGAAGGTGGGAGGGAAAGTAGTCATTCTTTTTTTTTTTTCTTTTAGCCCTTGCAGGAGGATTAATAAAATGGTGGAGGAGAAAAGTGGTGGCAGGGGGGGCTCTTTCTGCCTGGAGCAGAGGGTTAAGGGTGCTGAGCTGGTTTGGGGAACCATCTGCACCCTGGGGACATCTCCCCATGGGCACAGAGTATAGTCCTGCCTGGTGCTTTCTGGGTTAAAGGAGCAATTGGTTTGGACATTGAGCAAAATCTGAAAAGAAAGAATCAAACTCTACAAGTTCAGTTCACAAACCGCTCCTCTCGTTCATCTCAACGCCAACGTGTTCGGAAATAAAGTTGAATCTGAGCTAAAAATCCCTTCGAAGGGCAAGTTCAATAAACGAATGAAGGTGTTTGGGAAAGTGCGATTCCCATTTGAACATTTACAGCCTTTTCCAGCAATGGCTCTTTCATTAGAATCAACAAGAAATTATTCTTTACTCGTGATAGCTTTATTCAATGCGTAAACCCAAGCCGTGGTAAAATTTTATAACGAGGATAATGTGACAATACATCCTGCATACTTTTCAAAGGTGTGCCTTTGTTGGTGAAAACTAACTAGGGTGTGGTAGAGGCCTCAGTCAACATGAAGTTCAAGGCTCATGGAAAGGAAAGCACTGGAGGACACCTCACTCACAGACAATGGAAAACTCACAAATTAGTGAGGGCGCTGCTCACTCTGACATTCAGATTGGAGCCAGAAACAAACGAACAAAAGGTAGTCTTATTGAAAGTTTCGAAGTGATTTTTTTAAAAGCTTTATTTCAGTGTAACAATGATACATTTCTTCACATAGATCTGTAGGGCAATACACAATGCAAAGCAAAACACTGGCCAAGTTTGAAAGAATTCCAAATAATACAATTACCTGAATTTGTGTGAAAAGCATTAATTAACAGTGAATATCAATAAGTGACATTGTTCACTGACTTGGGCATGCAGGAAAAAAATGGAATCCGGCTCATATTTGTGAGAAGTACTGCTCTTTACCTTTCTCATACACAGAAACAAAAGATCACACATGATTTAACTGTGTCACAAATAAAATATGTGGTTCTTTCTTTGTTTACTCGAAATTATTTTCCTCAAAACTTAATTGCAATGGTCCATAAGACCAAAGTCTGCAGCATAATATTCACTCACTCACCGTAGCAAATAATTTTTTAAAAAAGAAAAAGTACCACAGGAATTTCTGACAATGTTTTGGGAGAAAAAATGAGACTGTTTTTGAGTAGCGATGGAATGTTGTTTTAGTGGGTGGAAGCAGTAACAACAGACACTCACTCAGGAACATACTTATTTTTTTATTTAGTGGAAAAATGCTTTTCAAACATGTTGCAGTTTATCTACAGAAAAACCAATGAACAGAAAAGTGAAATGTATTACACATTTTCAGAATCGTAAAAATCAGACAAAAACTTAAGAAACTTTATTTACATGGACAATGTATTAAAAACTAATGTAAACTAATATTTTTTAACATAGTGATTGTGTTAAGATGGTCTGGTAATTAGTACTTCTCTTTGTTTTTACAAACATTACAAACATTGCTTAGGATCACAGGTAGATTGTCGGTTTCATTATCAATATGTATTAAATGTCCACAGTACTCTATAAAACAAGTACGTAGACACTTAGGCCAAAAATGCACTACATAAAAAAAAAAACAAAAAACAAAAAACAAAAAACATGATTTCCAAGCCTACCATTTCCTTTTGCGACACCCACTTTCCCTTAGCATCGCACAGAAAGACTTCTACAGAATTCACACGGCCTTGCAGCCTTTGCTGTAATTTCTATCATAGCCAATATTCCAATATTCTGATGAGAGAAGAACACAGAAATCAGAGAGCGGCCAGTGCTTCCAAGTCTAACTGGACGTCAGAACTATATTAGGAGTTGACAAACAATGAATATTTTTAGTAAAAATGTGTCTCAAATATTGTATGCAGGCTCACATACAAAAATTATTTGTTGTTTTCCTAAAATTCAGTTTCAGTGAGGCCTCTATGTTTTCTCTGGCATCCCTAGTTGCATGGCTATTGGTAAAACCAATTTAATATGCAAACAATCCCTACTTTTCACTTTAGTGTGTTCATGAAAATCATACCAGAGAACTGTAAAATAAAGATCATTTTAACCTTACTAAACATAAACTTCTACTAAACCAGAAATCACCATTCGTATTTTCAGATACCACTGTAAGTTGGTCAATTAAAATGCAAATCGAGGTGATTTTTCCTGATGAACATACTTCAGGGATAGATAAAACTCATGAATAACTGATTAATGGTGAAAAATGATATGTGGGTTTTAATGGCACGGTTAGGGAAGTCAATCAATGAAATTGGAAGTAGGAAGAGGAATAAATGGTTGTATAATTATAAGATGCTTCATGGATTATACTAGAGCAAAACATCTCCTTGGGGGGATTTGGTACGCAGGGCTATTTCTAGGAAGTACTGGGGCACACGTCATCATGTTATGTGCTTTTTTCTCTTCCTAACCATCAATTTTGTCCAGCTGGAATCTAGTTAGAGGAATTTCAAAGGCCCCCTTGAGGAAAAAGAGGCCACAAAATGGCAATGGGGAATTGTCTCATTGTTTGCTTTAGAAATTTGGGGAGAGAGTATAGAGTGAACGTATGTGCCAGTCAATTTAGCGATAACCAATGGGGAGAAGCAGTGGAAAAAAATCGAATTGACCTCTTTAGTTTCTCCTGCATTTCTCCAACGACGGGCCCCTCCAAGACAAAGGACGGATGCCATCTTTGGTCTAGGGATGGCTTCAGAAGAGAACTCAAGAAACTATAAAATATGGTCAGCTGTCATTTATAACTGAGATGTCAGAGGTCCGGGAATTATAGATTTTTTTTTTTTAATACCTATAGCACCTGGTATTCCAAGGTGGTCTCCCACCCAAGTACTAACCAGGCCCGACCCTGCTTAGCTTCTGAGATCAGACGAGATTGGGCACATTCAGGGCGGCATGGCCATAGACCAGGAGTTACAGATTTTACGGAGCAAGAGAGAAGTCATTTGTTTCTTAAAAATAATGCACGTAGTTTGACTATCAGCAATGTGAAAAAGATCCATCCCCAAGATGTTTCTTTCCATCAGGTCGCAAAAGGCACTCTTCATGGCTTTTTGATGTCACCTCCTAATCATCTCCCCTTCACTCTGACACCCTGGCCTCAGAACGGCCAGAACCAGGCAGCACATCACTCCCTTCGTCACAGCCCTATTTGGACTCTATGAGACAGAGTTCAAGTGAATTACATAAAATTTTGTTCTGAGTAAAAATGAGAATGTAATAATTTATCTTCTAATTTTGATTCTATTGGTCATCAATTTTCAAGTTTGGGAGGTCATATTTAAATGGACTTAGATTTATGTAAACTAAATCTACTTTCTTCCCACTGATAGAAAAAACATAAAAGATAAAAGATTTGAAGAAAAGCCGAAGTATAGAAAAAGCAAAGCCCTGCAAGTGGTTAAGACCTGTAATCAATCGTGGGTGACTGTAGTGTGATTACAGTTTATCACACTTGATTTTAAAGCTAATGCAAGAGTAAAGTCAGATTTATGTGAGATGGGCCACATAACTGGTATTTTTCTCGAATGACTTTTTTTTTTTTTGCTAGTTCAAAAAGAATCCATCTTATTAAAAACTTGAAGTTGTTTTTACTTAAGATAAACTTATATGACAATAGTTTCTCCGACGTTATCTCATTTGGGAGGGAGGTGACTAGGACCAGAGCACCTGGGGACAAGATTGATGTATTATTGCTTAAGAGAAGACCAGCAGGCAAAGTCTTCTCAATTCTGTTCCTATTTTGTACAAATATATTCATAGATTTCGTGTTTGTTTTACTTTAACAAATCGTTGCTAAAAGTATATGCTCATTTTTCACACCAATGCTGTAGTTCCTCAGAATACCCTTCTCATCTTTTATTGTTTTATCATTCTACGTTTCATATGAATAAGTCAGTTCTTTATTTCAAAACAATTTTCTGAAGCTCATTATTTAATGATGGGAGCTATAATTTTTAATACCAGACACATTATTCACTTGAAAGTAATTAGTTTTTTGTTCCAGTAAACAAAATCGGGTGTATATATAACATACAAAATTTACATGGAAATTTTAAATAGGAGTAGACCACAAAAAGTACATTTAACCTGAAATGCCATTATCAATAATAGCTACTTTCCTACCCTCTCATTCATTTTTCATGTCATTTTATTAATTTTTCAACTATTAATTTTTCAACTATTTATTCTTAAAATTTTAAAACAGAAATTTGAAAAAATAGTATGATGAACCACCACATTGCACACATTATGATATTTTACCTCAATTTTAACTTATAGCTCCTAAAAAAAAGGATATTCTCCTATATAATTGAAATATCATAATTAAGAAAATTAATAATAATTCTCCAACACCCAGTCTATTTTCAAACTTCCCAAATTTTATGCAAATGCTTTTTATAGCTGGTTTTATTTTAGTTTTTGTTTTCCAATGAAATGTAGTATTTCTAGTCATCGAAAATTCTGTACCAATCTCATGCACGAATATATAAATATATATTCCATTTTGTATAGATGAAAAGGCTTGATTAGATTTTATTTACATCTCTCCATTCATTTATAGGTGATGTGTGTATTTCATATTGCAGCCCTTCAAGAAATACATAATCTGACAATAATCATCAGGTTCTAAGACATTTCACATAAGGCAGAGATAGTCAGGTCCCTCTATTGACTAAGTAGAGTGAGTCATTTATGACTCAGCAGATGTGCTCCTAGAAATCATCAGCTATGCAAAATTACAACATGAAAACCACAGGGTTTGAGGAAAATGGAGTCAGAGGCACAAATTACAAAAACTTCATTAGTGATTCGCTTAAAAAAAAACACACACACACACAGTAAAACCCACTACAAATAGTAGCACCGTTTTACACATGTTAAATGGTTAAGAAATACATAAACACTATGTAAGTATGGGATTTTGTCCCGAAAAGACCTGAAGTTATAGGGGATTGTTATCTGTGAATTGATGCTTTGACACCATATGGATTCCCTGTTTCTCACCAACCTTTCTCTTCCTGGTTTTAGCATCCATTGATTACCCCCGCCTGAGTCAATGATTTTAATGGCAGTTGCGAAGTGGTGGCTTTCAAATTCCATCTGTCCTTCTGCATTTATGAGCTAACATTGATCTGCAAAAGAGGCTTTTCCTCTCCTGGCAGAGGATGGTCTGTGTTACCCCTTCGGAGTATGCACAAGTCTAACCCTTCTGTTCCCGAGTTTCTTCCAAGTTTTAAAGCCATGCTTTCAGATTCCCTCGGTCTTCGTGTCTCCCAATTAAACATCCCCGTTCCTTTTAGCTTGTTTTTCATACTGCCTGCCTTGGAATTCCTTCACCATTCTGGTCACTGTCTTTTGAATAAGCTCCAATTTGCACACAGAAGATATGATTCCCTAGTGGGGTCTGACGGGTGGGTTGAGACAATTGCCTTCTTCACTCTGGACATTATAATTCCCGTAATGCAGCCCAAGGTCAGCACTGTTTTGCTAAGATCACATCTTACTGTCGATTCATATTTTTACTCAAATTGCTGAGCTAAATTTCCTCCAGCCACACTTGTTCAATTTTTTTTTAAGACCAAGTATATCCAGAACTTATTCTGTTAAGTTGCATCTTAGAAAATTCATCCTAATTGCCTAGATTTTTCTGTTCAGTTTTTAATGCTAGCTATACATGTAAGTGGCCCCCAATTTTTATCTGAGTCATTAATAAATTTGATCAGCAGAGGGCCAAAGACAAAGGATCTTCTGACATTTCTTAATTATGATCATTCACCCGGAGTGCAATCTATCAAACTATTCTTGCCTCTAGTTAACATTGCTCCATTGAATCCTCAAAGGTATCAGATGAGAGACTTTGTCCAATGCTTTGCTCGTGTCAAAATACCCTGGGTCTACAGAATGTCCCTTTATTATCCCTTTGGTCACACTGTCCAAGAGAGAAATAAGGTTAACGTAACATCACTTGGTTTTAGTAAAATATGCCATAGCCTCGTGATGCTGGCAACTCATTCATCAGTGTAACAAGAGATCTTTTTAAAAAGTAAATATGAAATTTGTTTAGTAAGCATTATCTTAAACTTGAGATAAAATATTAAGTTGAAATGCTACCTCATTTAAAATTTTCTAAATTTCTACTGTGCTCTGACCACAGATGAATTTTGTAGAAGCATGAAAATATAGTACATGGCAAGAAGAATGATTGGTTTCAAAAGAGAGCCTTTCATTCGTGTTTTTGATGTACTGTATTAAGTTTAATTGTTATATATTTTTAACAAGTTCTCAAGGGTTTGCAATTTTCTAAAGGAAAAAAAGTGTTAAAGTCAGGCCTAGTCTCCAAACCTGCTTTTAAAATGTTAACATCATTAGTTTGGAACACCACTATGCAGCCACATTAAGTAACATTTTAAAATTTAATTTGTTGGGTTGATAAATAACATTTCTACATCACTAGCTTTATGTGATGTTTGATAGGTCTATAAATCTATCCAAACAGAGTGAGGAGGAATCAGTTAACAGGGTCCAACCGAAGGGATCACTCAGTAATTTCACGGCAGGCAATCTGAAAAAATAGATTGGGCTGTGCTTAAAATTTTAGCATTGCAAGTTATATTCTGGAGTGAAAATTCATGCTGTAGAGTCGACATAACATTACTTCATAAAATTAAAATATGAGTGAGAAAAAGTCCAATGACTATTTTTGTATAGATTTAGAACACTGAAGACATGTTTCTGGCAATAAATTTTCCTAGATCTAAAACAGTACCATCTTTGTCTTTGAATTCCTGTAGGAAAATCAATGAGTAGTGAAACTCCCCAAATTTCTCTTGTGGGTTACTCTTGCTGAAAACCAACAGAGTAAGGTATGTACTCAAAATTTTAGAGACACATAAATATGCTCGGACTGATGCACTGAAATATTTGTTTTGTTTATTTTAAAGTATGAAGACAGATAAAGAGCTAACATCCAGGCTTAAGATTTGGGGAGTCGACAGTGAATGTGTAAATAACTTGATATGGACTGGAATGCTAGACATCTAATCCAGGAATAATGATATGCTTAATATTACTGCAATAGATGAAAAGATCATCTCATTGTTACAAAATAGAATATACTGAAGTCAAATAATATCAATTTCAAAGTAATTTTTAAAATCCTATTTTAAAAGGATTATTTAATTACTTTGTTTTCCTGAAAAAGAAATTAGCACTTGACTTTTATTTACAGGAATTCCACTAGAAATTCTGGATCTAAATATTACTTGGTAATTTTCATTTTTTTTGTTATTGAAATATCAATCGTTTTTCCTCAAATGTTTAATAATTTTCACAACAATCAAGGAATAAAATTTATAAGGCAAATGATCTCTTCCTTTCTCTCCACACTGAAAACAAAGCGGAAATTGCTTCTTTTTTAGTGATTTTTTTTTAAAGTCTGGGTAATTGCTGTGATTTTGCTATTATTTATCATGATAGCCTGTATTTCAGAAAATTATGGAATATATATCATACAAATTAAGTCAATTTATTAGTAATAAATTACACACAATATATTTTACTATGGAACATTTAATGTTAATTTCATATGACCCTCCTATGAATTGATTTCCCTTCCTTCACCCCCCCTCTAAACAAACTCTATGCTAACTGCAAACCTAGTTCTGGCTCAGGAAATTATTGACCTCGCTTTTCATCCATTTGTAGTGATCTCCCCAGGACCATAAAATTAGTGGAATAGAACATTGTCTAGGTTCTGTGCCAATTACTTTCAAAGTAAACATTTTTTAACTAAAATGAATGTTGTGCCAATATATGTATTTGATTTAGAAAATAATTTTTAGAATTAGAATAAAGTCTTGGCTTAGTTTCTACAATGGTCTAACATTACCTGAGTCCATTACCCTTTTCAAATGGATGAGTTCCATTGTGGATGGCATTTATTTGCATATGATAATGCACATCCTTATTAATGTGAATGGTCTTATTTATCTTTTAAGAGGGAGTTCACATAGTAAAAAAAGTCATATTTTACTGGTCACATTAAATAATATTTTTCAGGCTGATGAACATAAAAGGCTTTTGAAGTATAATTGTTTTCCAAATATTTATTGTTATACTCAACAACTCAATATTACATTAATTTCGCAAACTGACAAATTAGGGATCTAATTTTTTCTCCCTCTATTCCTTTTGAAATAAACAAAAAGTCTTGTGATTCTTAGATATGCTGGTCGTGTTTATTATCCTCAACCTTACAAAAATACACTTTTTCCCTTTTCTAATACAAAAATATTTGTGAATAACCCACAGCAT